>NW_026570369.1:0-294913 GCF_019649055.1 Paramacrobiotus metropolitanus | reverse complement strand
CCGGGCATTTTGACGAACCGCCGTACTAAATATGGCAGGGCCGTAAATTTTGACCCGGTCGGAAATTCTGACCGGTCCAGGTGGCGTGTTTTGGAAGAACCGTCACACGGAGAACCACCCGGGCATTATTGACGAACCCGCCGTACTAATGTATGGCGGGGCGTAAATTTGGACCCGGTCCGGAAATTTTGACCGGTCCAGGTGGCGTGTTTTGGAAGAACCGTCACGCAGAGAACCACCCGGGCATTATTGACGAACCCGCCGTACTAATGTATGGCGGGGGCGTAAATTTGAACCCGGTCCGGAAATCTTGACCGGTCCAGGTGGCGTGTTTTGGAAGAACCGTCACGCAGAGAACCACCCGGGCATTATTGACGAACCCGCCGTACTAAAGTATGGCAGGGCCGTAAAATTTTTACTCGGTCCAAAAATTTTGACCGGTCCAGGTGGCGTGTTTTGGAAGAACCGTCACACGGAAAACCATTTGGGCATTATAAGCGAACCCGCCGTACTTATGCAAAGCGAAACCGTATATTTTGACCCAGTCCGAGAATTTTGACGGGTTTAGGTGGTGTGTTGGGTGAGCTGTTAACCGTCACGCTTAGAACCACCTGGTCAATATAGACGAAGCCACCGTTCTATTTTATGGGGGCGTAAATTTGGACCTTCCCCGGAAAGTTCGTTTTCGGTCCGGAACTTAGTTTCACGACGGAAAAAATAAATCACGGGAACAACGTTTAACAAAACTGAAGAATTTTTGATATATCTAAACGGCGTTGAGCATTGTAAAAGGGAGAAGGTTCAAATTTTAAAATGTTTTTTCCGGCAAGCTTTCAGTAGGCACTTGCTTGGTTCCCAAAATGCAGAAAGACCAAGCAGGCATAAACCTCGGCTGTATTTTAGAATCCAGCCGGCCCAATCGAAGCCAATCTACCTGCTGCTCAAACTTCTACGGCTGTGCCGTCGCCATCTCGAGACTGCTACTCACTGATGGGTCGAGACTCCGTAAAAACTGATAGTACTCGCGTGACACGGACCAGGAAATAAAGCAATTTTTATTTGTTTTGTTAATAAAATGAAAGACAGATGCAACATTTTTGATGCATCTGGCGACGTCCGAATCGTTGCCAGCTGCAAGAAGAATATGACCAAACGCATCACGTTCACAAGCAAACCCGATGTCGCTATCACAAGGTATACAAGAACCTGAATTGGCGGTTTAATCTTGATCGGTGGTTGACCCACCACTAGAACCCGCAGCTCGACAGTTGCAACAGTTCAAGCAGGTTTCGATTTATTGCGCCTTTTGAGGCGAGCTTCAAACAAATTTGTGGCTGCCGCTATGAAACTTACTTAAAGCCATTTATCACAATCACAGGATACCGTCACTAAAGATTAAAGGTAAATATTGCAACGTAGTATCCAATAATGCAACGTCCAATTTATGCAACGTAGAATCAAGCGATTGCAAACCCAATCGTTCAATTGACTCCGATTAAGTTTAACTGGAGTTGCTGAGCGAAATAAACTCCGTCCTTACCGACGAGTCGCCAGAATGGCATCGTACCAAACTGTTCTGCAGAATTGAAGTGTGGATCGGCAGTCGATCCTTAATCTGGGTCCAGCCTTGACAAGCCCTTCGTAAAATTTTTTTGGTTATTTTAACAGATCTTTTACCGGCCATTTGAACTTGCTTTCACCGCTTTTCGGCAGGATCGGTTAACCAATTAAAGATATTGAGGCACCACTGAACCACCAGTAAATTCGCGTCAGTGAGTATCGAAAGATTCGACCAGACAAAACTTGGAGCGATCCGTCAACAATTTTTGGAAGTACCCGTATCGTTTTAGTATCGTGCCGCAGGATGCAGATCCTTGCCAGGTTCCTCGAGCCAGAACTAAACTCTAGCAAAAGATACACTCCGTTGAAAAGCCTATGGTGGTTGCTGGAGCTGTACAACATAATTATCTCACTCAAGAAAACGTGGCCGCAGCTCACAGCAGCAAAAAGCCGCCCGTCGGGATGTGCAAAACCTGGGTAACTGTGATACGACATCGAGAGACGGCTCTCAAGTCCCGCATGAAGACTCGAGTTGAAGCAGACCAGCTACAAATAACTGCAGACAAATCCCTTTAATAACTGGTAGATCAGTGATTCGAGAAGTTGTTTTCCTAAACTCGACCGGAGTAGACAAAAATCGTCCGAGCATTGACACATCAGATCCACATATGGCCGACGCCAACAACCGCAATAATTGACATGGAGCTGAAACCTCCACACAGACAAAACCGCAAACAGAAAGAATGGCTTGCAAACCGAACCAGCTGCACCTATGGGGTGCCCCAGCCT
Source organism: Paramacrobiotus metropolitanus (assembly GCF_019649055.1). Classification (NCBI taxonomy): domain Eukaryota; kingdom Metazoa; phylum Tardigrada; class Eutardigrada; order Parachela; family Macrobiotidae; genus Paramacrobiotus; species Paramacrobiotus metropolitanus. The sequence goes on along the minus strand of NW_026570369.1, from coordinate 292,564 downwards.
ATCCCGATACCAAAACCCCAGAGGCAGTGGAGAAAAAACGAAATTGAAGCTGATCACACGGCTATCTCTGCTCCCCCCAACACCCTAAAAGGAAGAAGCCATCAGGCGGGAAGACAGGCAATAGTCCTCCACATGGAGTTTATGGAGTATGGGATCCCTGTACCACATGGCTTTGAAATTCCGCGCTTAGATTTAAACAGGCCTACCTGCCGGTCCATGGAATACCCGCACCCATCTGGAAAACAAGATACCAGCATCGTGCAGAACATGTGGCAAAGAGCATCTCATGAAAACGAGGGCCCTGAAAAAATTTGCCACCAATGACGAGCCCTTATGCGCGGAAATTACAGTTCAACAGCCGGAATGAGGGGAAAGAAATAAATGCCACCCCCTTGGACGGCTCCGACTATCCTTGCTTAACGGTAGAATGCCAGATTTGGCACTGCGATACGGATATCGTTCAAAGCATCCGTTACCTGAAGTGACGGCAAGTCGTCGTTCCATTCCCACGGACAAGGTAGAAAAGAACAAGGCCTACCCGGGAGACCCTTGGTATGCTAACCAGGATAGTTACCTAAGTCTACAGCCTGCTGGCTAAGGGTGGCAAACCGACACTATCGGCGATTGATTACGGGTTGCGAAGCCACTGTGCCACCGAATAGGGCACGAAAAGACCACCGCAGCCAGATAGCCCCGCCACTAAACGCAAAAAATTGAGTGTCAAATATTCACTGTATGCTTTGTCAAATGCAAACCGCCATTTTCAAACAAATTTTCGCGTATCTGCTCCTGCTTTTATTCATCACCGGAACCGAATTTCGTTGTTTCAAATCTTCCGCATGCCAGTATGCGCAAGAAAATCAAGAGCCACTGTTGTTTAACTGCAGTGGCTCTGACATCCCAAAATCATGGACTCGAATGGGTTTTGGAAAAGTTGGCTTTTGCATTCATTTATTCGTTGTTTAACTGCCAGTTACTTTATCGTTTTCCGTCGTAAGTAGTACCTTATCGGTTATTACCATAATTACTATATCATTTTCCGCCACCACTTACCCTTGTTTTTTTGCTTTTACTTGAGTAACCACTTTTTGTTACTTGAATCATACTTTTACATTCAACTGCTTTAAGCCTGCGCTTTCCGCGAAGTGAAGGCCAACTACTCTCCTTATCTCTTGCAGTCACAGCAGAAATGCATCCCACTGAGTGGAATAGTGTTTCTTCTATATTGTATTTGAAATAAGGATATGTTTTATTCTCGTTTCATTTTTTCGCTTCGCGACTCTCTTTGCTCTTTCGGGACCATCCCTTACGCCGCCAGGTGTAGCATTGTTTACTGGCTGGTTGCGGCCGTCAAGTTGAAGAGCTGGCTCAAAATCTTAAAACATGCCGGTCAGCACTCCCTGTGACCATGATGCTTTTGGCTGCTATCCCAAGACCGGCTTGCGCTAGGCCAGCTGTGCTCAACGATTTTTCTCACTGCTCCGACTATCCACTACCCCTTTGGAGCTAAGCGCGTTATGTCAGACTGCCAACCCGTTCTCGACTGCCTACTCTTTCCTGCGTGCAAAAACCGGCTTTGCTATTCTCCAAAACATTCCATTCGGCCGACCGCACTCACAAACAAAATCTCAATGTTATAAGTCCCGTCACCGCTAAGTTACCTGTCAGTACTGGTGGTCGTGTCCGTGGACGTCAATGTCGTCAGTGGGCTGACCTCACTAAGCCGGCTATGACCCGGTGTGACCCGGTAGCCTGAACATGTTTAATTTTAAAATAGTTAACGCTACTTCTGCACAGACAGACATCTGTTTAATAATCGCTTTTTGTCTATAACAAACAGACAAGTTTGCGGGTTGCCAGAATTGTATGAGATCATTTATCGGGTTTTGCTGTGGGTTCTTAATAAAAATTTACAGCAGACTTCATTACCCAATGAAAGGATGTACCCTTCTATACCCTGTTTATACCCAATAAAAGGATGTACAAACAAATACGGTCGTCTTATTCTGAAAGTCGGTGCCAGGACCGACATAGTATAGGACGTCTGACGTAAACAGCTTACCGATATGTCCCAGCATATGATGCAGCTGGGAACGGTAAGACAGACCCCCGCATGTTTACTGTTGTTGGTGTTTTATCCAAAGAAGTTTTTCCACAAAAAAGTCTTACACGCTCGCTCGCTTGCACTAAGGGCGGTTACGACCTTCTATACTAGTTAGTATTAATATTAACTTTTTGTGTGCTTAATCTTTTTGTAGATTCCGGTTCGCAGTTCCACGGCGGTGGGCCCGTCACTCTTGTCACCGCGGTCCTCGCGTTCCAACGATAACTTCCTGTCCAGCTTGGAGATGAGTTCACTGCGGATTATCGGCTTCCAGACAAGTACGTAATGCCACGTTTTTTATAGAACTATTGTTGTTGTACGACTACGTTCTCGTTTTATTTTTTCTTCTTATACTTTTATCTAGTTTCATTTTATTTATAAACGCTTATAAATTTTTTTCTCATGTAATATTTACTTATTTTATACTTCTATACGTTTTTTTAAAAATATAGTGACGGTGATTATAGGAATCGAGCTTCACGAAGTAATGCTACATAATAATTTGGTGATTTGGGAGATTTTCGTAGTGCAGTGACTGTTTTCTTTTATCTGATCTTTGCTTAACGATAAATTGTTGTTGCTGTGCTTTCTCAGTTTCTCGAACATCTGCGCATTTCTTTTGTGCGTTTTTTGTAGGCATTCTTTTTTATAATTTATAAAAGTATCAGTTTGGTTTTTGAAAATTTATAAATTAATGTTTTCTATACGTCTCCTTTCTGATAATTACTGTTGCTGTGCGTTTCAGAAAATCTGTGCATCTTTTGTTTCATTTGTAAAATTTGTTGAATTATTTATTTTAAAACTGTTGCCGGTGCAGTTTTGTTTATATTTGTATTTTATTCAAATTTATAAAAATTCTGTATGCAGGTTTTATTGCTTTTGCAGATGTGGCGTTGAATACGCTAAGCGAATTTCTGGTGGACTGTCGTGATGCGTCGGTGGGGGAAAGCGCCGCGCTGAAGGTGGTCATTCATTCGCCCAGTGGAATTTCCGGTGAAGCGCTGGTATCGGAAAAGAGCCCGGGATTGTATAACGTCTCCTGCAGTGTATTTGAAGAAGGTAAGCGTCCTAATGTTTCGTACGATGTGAAATTGCCGCTACGAATAAGTTCTCCGGTTACATATTTTGGTGTAAATCGTATTTCTCTTTTAAAATATTAAAACGGAATTTTTTATTTCTCTCAACGATTTCATGCTGCTGCATCATCGTGCATTTTGATGTGTGTCCGAAACGGCGTTTTTCTTCTAATTAATTGCTTTATTAATAATCGATAGATTTGGACAAATTCGTAGTGTAATGGCTGTATGCTATGGCCGTTATTTGTCGTCATCGTCGCATGCATCATTCAGATTCGCTATCGCTGTAGTGATTTCGCATTCACTGGTTCGGTAAATTTTTTGAATGAGTAAATAGAGCTCACAAAAATGAATAGTTAAATTTTTCTAAACGCGCACCTTCCTGTGATCCTTTTCTTGACTAATCGTGTTAATAAATCTGTTAATAATAACAAGGTTTAATACGGATTGTGATAATGAAAAAAATTTTATGTCAAAAAATACTAGCATAATATAAATCAACAACATAATAATTTAACAGTACAATATTTAACCATGTAAAAATAATTTGACAGTATAATTGAAGAAATAAACTGGCGTTTTAACAGTATAATTTCAGTTTGATTTTCTTACGGAAAGTTAATTCAACCTCAAAAAACAGTCAAAATTTCTTTTAAAATTTGTTCAAATTAAGGCTCTGTTTACAAAATAATTTTTGAAAATAATGTTTGGTGTAGGACCGCACACGCTGAGCATGTCGCTGGACGGGTTGCCGGTCCGCGGTCAGCCCCTGATTATCACCGCCGGAAATCCAACCGGAAGTTATTCTCTGATGAAGAACGGCGGCGGATTGGCCGGTGGCCAGAAGACGGAGGATTATTCCGTCAGCGAGGAAATGTCCGGCGACGGTACGACGATTATCCGGCGCGAGACGCGGCTGGTGCGCGAGACGGTGTCCAGTGTGTGCACTGAGAGCATCCTGGGCAGCAGTACAAGCAGCGTGATGAACGGACTGCCGAGCGCCATGGCGGCGATTGGCACAGGGCGACGCCTCCAAGGTGGTGCTGGTGGGGGAGGGCGTGCAGCGGGCCCGCGTCAACCAGGTCAACACCTTCACGGTCCGCGCTGACGCGGCCGGTAAGTTGAGCGATTTTTAATAGTTATTCCATTTTCCCGGAGATTTACTCCGCTGTATTCAGTTAAGACTGTTTTACGGAATTTTATCATTTCTTTTGTATTGATATAAGTATGTTTACTTGCATATTTTTTTATCTTTTTATTTAAGCGTTCTAGATATATACATGTTTTTTTAAATTTTTTAACGATACTGTACATATTTTTTGATTCTGATAAGTAAAGGAAAAATAATCATTAATTGAGAACAGTGATAACTTTTTCTGTTCGTCGCCAACGCATGGATGTTCCTCTTTTGCGTTTTTCCTGATATTATTATAAACACCTCTCCGATCAATTAATTTAATTTCGTTAAAAAATTATGGCAAATGGTTAAAACAGGAATTTTAAAACGTCTGTTAATTAAAGCGGATTTCCCAAAATTACCACTGAGCAATAGTGAGTCAATCCATCGCGCTACGATTCTCTCGTTTTTATACGCGTACGGTCCGTATCCGACATGTGAATTCCCTAAGTACATATCTATATTTTACATTTTATATTCTGGTGAATACAACCAACACCGTGAAGCAATCCTGTGCCTGTACTGTGTTGATGTTAGTATTACATAATTACATGGTATTTTTTCCTTTTTCTTATTTTATATTAATTAGCTGTTCATGCAGCGCGCCCGAAAAATTTAAATGACACAATCCGTATAATTGTTTTCGCATTTTTTTACGCTCTTTATTTCCTTGATAATGTATGGCGGTTTGAAAAGTATTTACATTTAATGACACAATCGGTGGAATTTTTCCCGCATTATTTTTGCACAGTTTTTCCCCGATAATTTTTTTCCCCTGTAGAGAATTATTTCAGAAGTTTATACGCTCCGAAGATTTACCCGTTTTGTTAAATTCGATATCTTCCACAGGCTACAACGTGCTGCTGGTGGGTGTGTATGGGAAAATCCTCAACGCGCACGAAGTGAAGATGACGTATAAAGGTCAAGCCACGTACGAGGTGACCTATGAGTTGAAGGAACGCGGGGAATACCTGCTGATCGTCAAATACGGAGATGATCACGTCAACGGCAGCCCGTTTATTCTGCAGTGCCAGTAAATTGTTTCTCATTTAAACGTTCCGTGGAATAACCACAGATTATTTTTGTATTTTAATACTGACAGATTTGTTTTTGTTAACAAAATTGTGGCTGAGCAAAATACCTCGAATTGTTAGATACTTTTGTTAATTTTTGAGCACACAGTGATGGTGAAGATTTCCGTTCAAACCAAATAATTTTATGGTGGCGGGGAAATTTTGGGATTCAGTTAATTTGGTGCAATAAATTTTCAACGTAAAGTTTTGTTTACGTTGAATAAATATCAATAAATTGCGGATCTCAGTTTGTATTATGTACAATAATACCAAAACAATGTGGAGTTTAGTTTATATTATATTAACATAATTAAAGTTAAAGTTTAATAAATATCAATAAATTAAAGTTAAATAAATATCAATAAATTACGGAGTTAAGTTTACGGTAAATTAATATCAAGAAACTGCAGAATTATTTTTACGGTAAATTAATATCAATAAATGGCGTTGTTCAGTATAAATTGAATTAATATCAAGCAACTAATATCACGGTTCAGATTATGTTTTTAGGTTAAATGAGTATCAATAGATTGCGGAGTTAATTTTAATTTAAGTAAACATCAATAATTATGGAGACCAGTTTACATCAAATGATTACCAATGAATGAATTGCACAGTTCAGTGTACATTCAATAAACTGCGGAGTTCTTTTTCCTCAGCTTCCAGCGCGGCTAAATCCTTGCGTAAAATGGCAATTTCCCGCGTTTCGGTGCTGTTCTGTGTCTGCAGTTCGTTGAGTTTATGCTGTAGAGAATGGATGACGTTGTCGAGGGCTTCCAGTTCTTGCTCTTTTTTCCGGCATTTCTGGCTGATGGTGGTGAGGTTCTCAGAGTGACAGTTGCATGGCGAAGTCATCGTGAATATTCTGTGACAAGATTAATTTTCTTGCTTAAAAGCTAAGTACTGCTGAAAATTTTAATTTTTGACGCCTGTTACTGAAAATATATGCGTAATTGCTAGGTGACCTATCCTCAACATCTTGCGTCTTCCGATCCAAATACAGAAGCACTTGAAATTAATGCCAGAAATAATTAATTTGAGATTTCATGGAAAGGATTTATTACTGTTTTATTCAGATGAAGAACTAAAACCCATATCGTGCAGAAATTAAAACAATCCGCAAAAAATACAGTTTTGTTAGTACCATCGCGCATTCGATTAGCGAGACATATGCGGCAGCGGCAGTGATTTTTTCGAATTGTACGATACAACTCGCTTTTCCTCGAAGAACCTAAAGGTCAACTTTCGCGAGATCCATCGACATCGACAACTGCAAATTCGTATACGGACATTAGCGTCTTGGTACACGCGCGTTAATTCTGTGTGACGCTTAAAAACATGTCGGACGAAGAAAACGAGAATGAAGATGAAGAACAGGAGAAGGAAGTGTATTTGGGGGTACATTACATAACAATGAAGCTAATCCTTTGATATTTGCTGTGTTTGTGTACAATCTCGCTTACAGTACTTTGAGCGTTTAATGCAAAGATCACCGGAAGCCTATATTTTCGCATATATGATTTGTTGCAGCGCAGAAGTACGAAGGAGGCAGGAACGAGAAAGAGGAGCGACACGGCGAGGGTGAAGCACTGCTCCCTAACGGAGATCGCTATAAAGGTCAATACGAGAATGGCCGGCGGCATGGAAAGGGGTTGTATGTCTTCAAGGGCGGACCGCGGTATGAAGGCGAATGGAAGAACGGATTGAAGCATGGGCATGGCAAGTTTATCTATCCCGATGGTTCTTCCTATGAAGGTAACGTGCGGACTTCGGTTCTGCTTTAGCAGTTTTAAGAACCACTATAATGTAATGGCTTCGAAATGTTGCAGTTAAGTAAGTGGCGAAGTAACCAAAATAACGCAGGCAGCTTTAGTGTCCACCGACACCATAAATTGGCGTAAAAATATGACAAAATGTTACGTATTCAAATTTTTTGTAATTGAAGAAGCGCAAAATTACAGTACAGAAATTAAATAACCCATATAAATGACTGTTTGATATCAGGTTTAAAAATAAAATGTTTACGCACTACATATTTGATAAAAGGCAAAGTAAACAAGGATTTGGTGCTGTTTGTCTAGGATACTGGGTGAAGGATCAGAAGGAAGGCTACGGTGTGTACACGTTCGAGAACGGTGACACCTATTCGGGGCAGTGGAAAAACGGTCTACGGAGTGGTTACGGAAAGTACCGGTACAAGCAGAGCGGCGCGTGCTACGTCGGGTACTGGACCAATGACAAGCGACATGGTAACGGCGAAATCCTGTGCGGATCCCATAAATACGTTGGTCAGTTTGCCGACGATAAGGTATCAATAAAATCTACAACAATAGCCAGTAAGTATCACTCTAAAAATATCTAGGCACAGCAATATTTGAAACAAAAACGCGCATAATATAGCGAATAAAGGTCGCTGGAATTTTGCAGCCAATCGGTCCAGGAAAATTTGCCTTTCTCGGTGGCTATGAACAGCACGGACATTTTGCTCCGGTGGAAGTGGTAATTAAACAAGATGACCTTTATGACTCTAGCTATTATTTTCTCATGGGAGTGTCACTGACCCGTTTAATTAGGACGCCGCTGTTGCCTCTTTAATGAACGACACGCCCGTGGAAGAAGAGACACCCGAATCCGCGGAGCAGGAAGAGGGCGCGCAGGTCACCGTGTCTAAATGGATCCCGGAGAATCTAGCGTTCCCCGAACACATCGACATGGGAACGGATCCAAAGCGTAAACAAATACACGAATCAGGGATCTTCTCTGTTACATTTAATTCTCGTTTTTCGTTACCAGAAATCCTTGCAAAACGATTTCAGCTGCAAGCGGAAAAGAGAAAAACCGGCACCGAATCGGCATCACCGGTACCGGAACCAGAACTGGAGCAGTCGCACGAAGAAGGTCTCCAAGAAATTGTCAACGCCCCTGACGAAATAACAGAGCACTGATTTTATTTCGGAAATGCCAAAACATTCTGGAAAATGTGGTTTGGTTGGTTACTTATTTGTTGCTGCGCGTAATATTTATAACTGTAAAAAAATAAAACGAGATTAGTAAACAAGATTTTTATTTATTGCGATTTTTATTAAATCTTGGTATAAAGAATAGTCAGCGACTCAGCGTTGCTGTTTAAATTCCTTCTTAATCGCGAAAAAGAAAAACCAGTGTAATTTAATTTTTAACGGAACAGTATGCTAACGTTTACAAGCACTGCTCGCTAAAGCAATCCAACCGTTGACATTTTCTATTGGCTCAGCCCATTGTCATTCTCCTTTCAAATCCACAAAAGCCTCCACGCACACACACGGATTATAGCGTAAAGAATACGTTAAGGAGAAAAATCCAGTTCATAATGAAAACAGTCCACACGCCCGTTGATTGGATTACCCACGTTGACTGGCAGAAGCCAGGCCTGGTTTGTATAAAGGGTTAAACCACTCTCTCCCTCCCCATACATCTCTGTGTATCCGCTAATTCCCCGTTACAACAACAATTCCGCACGTTGTTCCCGTTCCAGCGCGCGGCACGCCAACCGTGGTCTCAGCTGTTTGACGGTTGCTGTTTGAATGCCAACATGTGTGCCAATGTGTGCCGGGAATTTTCAGGACACGTCTACATGTACAGACGTGTGTGTACAGTGTAGTGTACTCAGGGTGTATGTTGTCCAGTCAAGCGCAACGACGCTGTCATCAAAAGTGCACTTAAAAAGCCGCGGTTGACGGTGTAGTACCGTTGGTCGCTGGTTTTTATTTTCCTTTGTAAATTTGAGAAACCAGACAGTGTTGCGCAATCGGATATATTTTGCTTTGTTTCGGAATAGCCGGATATATTCGGCTTTGTTCTGAATATCCCCGTTGCGCAAGCTGTCTGGTCGACAGTAAACCGGTTTCTGCTGCACAAACAAACTCCGTCGTGACGCAACCGGCTTTAAACGGCCATTGTTTGAATATCCGTTTGCGCAACGCTGTCGTCTACGCCGTTATCAAGATTGTCGTTAAAAGCGGCGCACCATAAATGAGCCAATGAGACGCGTGTTAATTTCCACCGTCTGTAATTATGTACCCGAAAGGTCACGGACGAATCCACGCCTTACCGATAATTGCCGGCTAAAACGAGCCGGGTGGGGCATGTCGCGTTGGTATAATTGGCATTTTCCGAAGTCGGTAAAGTAAGTCGTGCGATCGGGATAAAAAATAGTCAGAAAACAGGATACCCGAGTCAGAAATGGCAGTGGGGTGTACTGGATGGTGTTAGTTGAATCAACTTGTTGACCCAAGGTTAATGAACATGGGGCATCGTTTTACGGGAAAACCGTCGCAAATGCATAGTATTGCCGGCAATGCGCCGTTTTCATACAATGCTTCCGTTGGCTCATATTTCTCGCCGTTCACTCACTCACTCTCTCTTTCTTCCGCTCTGGGTCATCGGAGCTTTTCCTCCCCGATTTTTAACAGCACCGGAGAAAAAAGTGGATCAACAGTTAGCTGCGGTTTAGATATCGCTTCCATAAACCACGTTAAATCGATTTTCCACGGCAAATAAACTGCTGCGGTATTCTCCATCGAAAAAAATAATTCATGTAAAAAAACAAACACTTAATTTTACAAAAAAAACACTGAAATATAAGTACCTATAAATAGAAATAAATATTACATCCTGTACAAATACTAACCCACTAAAAATTACTGTCAAAATAAATATTAAAATTCGATACGCAAAACTGTTTACGAAACTCCGCGTTCAGACGACCAGAATTTTGTTATTTTAGCAATTAATAAATGCTTTTGCACTGATCGACGAATGAGTACTTTTTTCTAAATTTCGTTTACTTTGTTTTTGCGAAATTTGCATTAGGAAATGTGCCGTTTATGGCAAATTAATCTGTACAAAAAAAGACGCTTGCCGCTTCCAAAACAATTGCCGATTAAGATCGTTGTCGCGATGTAGTGAAAGTTGTAAAAAGGTTACCGCCCATTCATCCGCGGTTGGATTCCGGCAACCGCCAAGTGCGGCTGTGCCCTTTACTGATTGCAACATTCCGCTCCGCACACGTCTTTCCTGCCGAACCCTTCACGATCATCTTCAACCGCAACCAAGTGGTTTTCAGGAAAACGTTTCCCACAACGGCTTTCTGCATTAATGTACATCTGTGTCCTGCTCCTAGAAAGTTTTCTTCAAAAATATATTTACTCCATGTTTTGTCTTTGCCGGCATCAGTTGCACGGGATTATTATTGATCATGCGGTGCGTGTGATGACGCGAGACATTTGCCGGTTGGGATTGTGAGTGGGTGGATTAATCGGTGGTGTTCAATCGGGACTGTTTCCGGCATTTGCTGCATATATGCACGCGGGATATGTCGTGATGAGTTAATCAGTGTCGGAGGTGCGTGCACAATTAACGTCATATTTCTTCGTTTTATATAGTCGCACTATTCCAGTAAAATACCGAATTTCCTGTATAAGTGGCATCGTAAAAATCCACATTAAAATCAACCTATTTAAACTCAATTTACAGGGCAAAGTATTTATACTTAGATCATTTTCACCATTTTAATAAAAACAGTAAAGTGGAATACCTGAAAAGAATTTAATTCATTTTGTTGCGGTTTACGCATTCTGAACCTGTTGTAAATTTAAATAACGATTTTAATTATTTTTATTATTATTATATATATACAAGTTTAAACGAAGAATATTCGCGCAAATAATTATTAGTAGTACAAAATAATCGAAATCAGGAAAACACGAAAATATATATCGCATTTTTTGCGTTGCCCGCGCAATTTTAGTGGCAATATTTTATTTATTAATTAAATTTTTTCAGTAACAGTAACAGAAAATCTTAATTAGGGATTTTTCTGTCATTGAGTGGCACCAAGTGGTTAACCAACAATTTTCGGAGTAATGTTTTATTGTACTGGGATGTGCACTTGAATCGGTGGAATAATTACCATCGCGCGGGAACAGCAAAAATCAATGATAATGTTTTGCCGATAAGATGGCGATGGCTGCAGTTCAATATTTGCCCGTTGAATTGAATAGCCGGTCGGCGGTTGGCGGTGGTCGATGCGCATATAAATATACTGTGTACGTATATATAGGCCCCTGCGCCGGTGCCGAGGGGACACCCAGCGTTGTAAATGGCTTTTGCTTCTTATCGACTTTTTATTTAAAACATCTCCTCAAATGCGCCGGAAGCCAGAGCGTTAAATCATGGCTAAATGTTTTCCCTTTGCGTTACGCGCGGCGCATGCCGGGCTCCGGAAAATTCCTTTCGACGCACGCCGGCAAAAAAATTCCACTTAAATGAGCGAAAAGGCATTTATTAATAAAACGCGTGAAAATCGTGCTAGTTCAGTAAATAATACTTAACCGCATTTAAAATAAAATGAAATTTATTTAGAATACTCAAAACACTAGAAGTAATAAACAGCCATAAAAATGTACGAAAAAAAATTAATTTTTGCTATTTGTTAAATTGTATAAAGATTAATACAGCGTTACTTATTCGGAAATTTTAAATAACAAATTTAAAAAAAACCAATAGAAAAATAATACAAAACTCATAAAATGTGCGAATAAATTTTTTATTTTGGCGAAAATATTTTTGTTATATTTTTTTTGTATGGAATGGTTACGTAATGTACAGCGTTACTTTTTTGGGACTTCAAAAGACAGATTTTAGTTCAGATAGATTTATGCACGACTTAAATTAAATTAATATCAAAAAAAGATGTAAAGTTTTCTTTACCGGGAAAAGTGTCGCCATATGTCCACTAACGCTGAATATATAGAATAAAGATGTCAGAAATGTTTTCTTATAATTGTCCAATGTCGGAGTCGAATCGGTTGTCAATAGGTTTTGTGTGGTTTCTGCTCTCGCTTATCAGATTTACGCTGGATGGGAGTAAATAAAAGGCTGAAATTTTCTCTGCCGGTTGTATATAGACTACTTGTGCAGAGAAGCCAGTAGTGTGTATGCAGTCATCAAGTGTCATTTATTTATTCAATCCCAATGAGGCAGGACCAGCGTGTGCGCTGGGATTTCCATAGGAATGGGAAAAGTAGAACACTAATCACGCCAAGTATTAAAACAAATATTTGCCGCACTGTCGAGTGGTATAAAGAGCTAAATACGCGGCAAACAAACTGTTATCCTAGGCCGTTGTGTCCGCGACAAAAACCGGTTAACAATAGGCCGGGGCCACTTTTTCCCACATTCCACCGGAAGTGGGAGATGATGGGAAAATTTTTCGCCCGTGTATGGCTGATTATATTTACTTATTTATATGCGCTATTTGATCCGTTAAATACTTTTTTTAGAATATTGTGTAATTGTCGGAAATTACGGAATTATTGTTTACCATTGCATAACATTCGTTTCTGTATTCGAACGAAATTGTTTCCGAAGCAAAATTTTTTACACAAAATTTCAAATTCTTAAAAATATTTTTTAAAAAATATTTTCTTGCTTTGATACGGGTAAAATTTTGAACGAATTTGATCCTAATTTTTCAATAATTTTCCCGGCTGCAAAATGGTATTAATCGGAATTTCAATATATTTATATTTATTTATAACGATATTTGAATTTTCGTTGGACGTATGGTAAATAATATTATTTTTAAAATACTGCTGAAAGCAGGGAAGATTGCTGAGGCTGAAGAAAATGAGAAGCCGGGAATTAAGGCCATCACGCGTGGCCGCACAGCCATGCACAACGGCGTGATTTCATTGCTATCATTCTTCATTCAAATTTCTCCATCCGTCAACTCTGTGCTTTGTGTATCGTGCATCTCGTACGCTATGATATATCCTCAAAATAATGTTTATTTCCGAATCATCCACAATTTTCTAAATTTATTTATATAAATTTGCTATTAATACGAAAAAACTAAAGAAATTTGTCAATAAATGACAAAAGTAAGGAAAAACAGAAATTATGCCAAAAATGGATTAGCCATTAAAACAAAAATTACAGCGGTAATTCTTTGCAGTTTGATCTAAATGAATACAAATAAATTAAATAAGGGTTCGGCAATAAGTTTCAAAATTAGTGAAAAACGAAAATTACAAGAATGCAAATAAATTTCGTAAGTATTCGAAAATAAATTACAAAATATCAAAAAAAATGGAAATTAGGCTAAAAACTGATTTGGCAATAAAAAAAATTAAAGCAGTATTCTTTGCCGTTTGGTTTGAAAAATATAAATAAATAAATTAATTGTCTACAATAAATTACAAAATTATTGAAAAATGAGAATAGGCTATTAAGCATTAATCCAACAAAAACCGGCATATATGCAGTAACTGGCGATTTTATTATCTGGAGATTTGTGCCGCGGTCCCTGTGGAAGGCGAAAAAAAGTGTTGTACGTAATGATTAAAGCTGTCCTGACGGCGAATGATTGGCAGGGATGATAAATTAATGGGAAAATAGCCGCAAGATGTGGAGCGTTGTAATTGTTGATGTTGAGGCGACCGGCGCGCCGTGAGTGCTGCTGCCGGCACACTGCGCGGTCCCATCGTCGCCCGTGTGTATATTGGATTTTTTTGCCAATCCAATAACACCATGTTGACATATGTCCTTATTGATTACAGCCAATCCATCCATCCGTACCGCAGCTGCTTTACCACTTTTCTTTATTTTTTTCGACACCACATGTTCCTTTTACACACCATATTGCGCAACAGCTGTTCCAGAATTTTAGAATAAATAGCAGTTTAATTAATCGTTGGTATAATCGTGTAAACCGTAATTACGTAAGAATCTGCTATTTATTTTTATTTAAAATCATTTTTCTTACAAATTTTGTAAAACATTTCCCTAATTTTAAAATAATGTACATAAAAAAATTATTTTGTAGAATTGTGCAAAAACAGGATGCTCTGATTTTTGTTTTTTTAGAGAACAAGGTCAAAACTTTAAAAATTTAAAACATAAATCACGGAAAAAATCAGAAAGTAAATAATAAAACGGATCGAGAAAATTTCGCAAAAAAGGCTGTTCAATCAATGAGCAGCGCATATATCCGTCAGACGATCCCGATGAATTATAAGATGGGTAAACAAAGCCGGTATTTATATATGGAAATTGCGGCGGACTGCGTGATTCCTGCTTGACTGGCTTTATTAGAAATGCTAAGACTCCCGGGCGCCGTGCCTTCCGTGCCGGTTATGATCAATATTACGCTCTTTTCTCTTTATGCACGATAAAACTCTGCTACTTATTCTTCCGAACCGACGGCTAAATTCGTCCAATCGACGTTTAACTGTGCAGTGTTATTAAATTAAAATCCCGCAATTCTTGCGCTGAATAACTGTCCTTTTTAAACTCCACATTTTTTTATTCTGTTATTTGTGTTATAACGTTGCCATTGCAGGCACTGCTGTATATTTTTGATGATTTTATTATAATCGATAACTTGGGAAATGAATCTTATTAGGGAATTAGTGCGGCACTAGTTTCATTTAGGAAATTATTTAAATGCTTCGACAGTAGTTTTATTTAGCAAATTATTTAAATGCTTCGACGCTTAACTGACTAATAACAATGATATTTTTTCATACATGCAATAGTGAAAAGAATTTTTTATCTTGTTATTACTTTATTTTATTTTTATTCCTTATCTCTTTTTTTAATATTACGATCTAGTATATTATTTTATATTATTCTGTTACCTTTTTAAAAAGGTTCTACTTAAGAAAAAAAATTGATTTGGTTGTTGTTGATTTTCTTGTTAGAAAATCCGTTTGCGGAAGGAAATTCTCACAGCTATCAATCTTGGGAAAATCATCTAGAAGCGGCTCATTTGCTGTGCACACATAGATATAACACTCGGATATAGCGGCGTTGTTTTTAAAATAAAAGCTTGACATAGGTCAAGAATCTCTTAATACATAGTATGCAAATGCCGGCGTTCTATGATGGAAAAGCGCGGGAATGCGGTTAGAATCCCTTAAGACACAGGAGCGCCCTGTGTATATGTGCGTTGAGTCGCTGGAATAATCAAGCGCTTCCTGTGCCGGGCCTCTTGGGACACAATGTGAGAAAATACTGATCATCCCCGTCCGACGCTGGTGTACCGGTTATCGCGAAGGGAGACAGTCTGTGGTAATGCAGTGGGGCGTGATGCGCGGAGTATTCGGATGGTTTTTCGGTATGAAATATTATTATTCGCCATGACGGTGGAGTGTTTTATTTTATTCCCCGATGACGCATTGCGGACGGGGTTGTTTATCTTTTTGCGCAACGCACGATTGCCCTAATCGTGAGTTAATAATAAGTATACCGGCTCCTGTCTGTGATTAAAAAACGGGGTATTTATAAGCGCCGGGGTTTTCCGTTTGATCGGTTGGAATCTAAATGAAAATGGAGTTAATTTAAAATACTTTCAGGGATTTTTGCACGTTGTTTACTCTTGAACTTGAAATCTTTGTAATTGATGGATGAATGTTGATGCCGATTGTTTGAGTTTAGAAATCACAAGTAATGTTTTATTTTTTTAAATTTTTTGATCGATTTGCCTGTTTAACGTACTAGTGTTTTGTAGTTAAGCCAGTTTTACAGTTAAGATTTTTTTGGAAAATCAAAATAATTTAAAATACATTTTAGTTTTAATGTTTTCTATACGAATAACTGCCGGTAATTTTAATCGTTTATACTTGTATTCTTTTTCTGTGTTTAAAATTCGGCTTAACAATGCTTTTTTAAATTTATATCAGAAAACTGGTCGTTTTGCATTGAGATTTTATATTACATAATATTGTTTGTTGACATTCTTTATTGCCAGTTTTAAATTGTTGTAATAATGTCAAAATAATTTAAAAGGCGTTCTCTAATTATTAGTTTTTTAATATGAGAGTTAAACGTAATGTCACTCGTTTACGTTTTTTATATGCTTAAAAAATTTTTAAAATTGTTTTAAATTTAAAATAAATCGAAAATGTCCATTTTGTGAACGTTTTATAAGAATAAAATAGTGACCTTTTCTCGTTCCCCTAATCTCGGCCTGATCGGGGTATAAAAATGAGGGTAGTAGTGCCAGCTTAGTCTCCTCCCTCTTATCCGCTCTTCCCGTCCGCACAAAAGGGAAGAATATCAAAAGCGGGGAGAGAGTGCACATCCACAGACAGCCGCCCACGTAATACGGCCACTAATTTGCCTGATGGACGCTGAGCATGCGCACAGCAGCCTAATCATCGGCTGCCTGCTTTCACGCCGCAGCCCACGCGATGACTAAGACATTTGTACTACACACTTACACATATGCACAGCACGTTACAGATCCCTCGGAGTTAATCCAGAGATTTAACCAGTGCGAATATTTAGCCGCTAAAAGCCGGTATGGGTTGTAATCATCAGTGTGCTGATTAGCGGCGTTTAGCTGACCATTTCCGGCAGAGCGCAGGAGGAACCTGGCGGATTAACACCTTGCGAATGTATATTATATTCGTGTAGCCGGCGTTTTACGCTAATTGTGGTCGGCGTTGAGATGTTGCCAAAGGTCACGGTGCAGTGTGTGGCTAGTGATTGTGCGGTCTGCTCTTTCGGCTTAAATCGCAAGATGGGCAGAATATGTTTTCGGGATTCGTTTTATTATCAGGATTAATTTGCAAAATATTGTGGAATATTCCTAATGTTTTATTTGTATACAGAGTAAATCTATGAAATCAGTTTGGCTTTGTCTGCGAGAAATGCTGTTTAATTTGGACGATTAGGAAGCGGTGAGTGTCGCGGTTTTATTATCGGTTTGCAGAATTTATTACCGGTCGTTTTACAGTTTGTTTTCTCCGGAATCGAGCAATAAAAATTGCTGAAAAGGTTAGAAATTTGATTTCACATCGTAGGAAATATTATGTAGGAAATATTATGTTATCGTGTGTTTGCTAAAACAGCCTGTAGTGCCCCCCGTGCCACTTTACTACGATATCTCCTTCATATAGTATTAGAATGCGTGTTGATGGATTTGACTGATCAACTTCAACTGTGCTGTTGTAACGTTTTTTTCGAATTTGCAAAAATTTGCCCTGGCAATAAAAACTTCAACTAACACTGTAAATACTTTTCCGCTAAATTACATTATTTTTTTGAGAAACACATATATAAGAATATGAAAACGTTTATATTAAAAAATTCTTTAAATCGAAAATTCTGTAAAACGGAATTTGTTCGATTTGGCTGTTTCAAACCAAGCATAAAGATATTAGGGACAGAACTGTATATATTGGCCGTATATGTATATCTTCGGTTACCGTTGCATGTAATACGCCGAACGCCGACACAGCCCATTATCGGCTTCCGGCTGCGGCGGTGAACGCTCGTTGATCCAAAGGAAAAACCTGTCAGTGTATTTGTGGAGTGTGTGTGTGAGTGTGGCAAGAGCCAGGTTAAAAGGGGCTAAACATTGCGGTGGGAAAAAATCCGCGGATTTACTCACCAGCGTTTTATGATTGTATCCCATCCTCTCCCGCCAAACACGCAGCACCACTTCCGCTGCACTCTGCGCTTCCGCTGCGGGGCTTTTTTTGCATTCACCGCATTGCGGCTCAAAAGGTGGTTAGTGTTACAAAACCGCGGCAAACAATTCTTTTTTTTCGCCGGTATATATATTGGTATAACCCATAAACCCGGTGAACGACAGTGTCAGCGCATTTTTCCGCTTTTTGAAGAAATTTTACTCGTAGATTTGAGTTTTTTCAGATACTACTTTAGCCGCAAATAATGTGGTACAGACCTTTTTTTTACCGTCGTTGTATCTTCTATTATTTTGTTTAAGTTATCTGGATTTTTTCTGAATGTTGCCATAATTATATTTTTTATTTATTCTCAATTTATAAATAAAATTTTATGTGAAGATTAATTACAGACTTTTTTACAGGCATTTTTGAATAGAAATTACTGAATATTATTAAGCGGAGAATTACTGAACATTATCAAGCCGAAATTATTATGACTTAATATTATTTTTTAAATGTGGATTACAATATTTTTGTTCAAGTTCGACAGTTTTTCGTTTTCTGGAATTATTCAATGCTATCACCATTGATATATTAATTACTGCATGATTATGTTGCCAGAAAATATTCGAAACTTTTTTCAAAAATTAAAAGCATTGATTTTTGTTCGGGTTTTCGTAGATTCCATGCGGCATGGCGATAATCAAGCCGGCTCGGATGCGCGACCGGCGCGAATGGTCGGATATCTCTTTATTACTCTTCTTATTGACATTGGCCTGGCGGTCGGCGTTAGCCGCAGCCACGGTCGGCTACCGGCTGAACGGCATGGAGTCGTCCTTTCTGCACATGACGGAATGGACGCCGTCGCCGGGTAGCTGGAATTTTTCCTTTGAATTCCGGACGAATCATTCGACCGGGCTGCTGCTGTACGCCGATGATGTGCGCAGTCGGGCGTTCGTCCTGCTTCGATTAACCGAGTCGGAAACCACACAGGAACATCTGTTGGAGTGCCGGCTACAAATTCCCACATCTCCCACGGTAAAAAAAACGAAATTACAAAACTAAAAACATTACGGACTAATATAAAATTAAGAAAATTAATCGAACACTGAAAACACTGGCACAACGCTACGAGTAATTAAAAAAATATAATTCATACGCGTTTACCTAAATGCCAGTTTTGTAGATTTAGAAATAATATGCCGGTACAAATTTGAAATTCCACGGCAGTTATTAACTACAGTAGCTTGGTATAAAGCTACTACTTCAATTTAGCACACGCTAAAATAAAATATTAACCAGTTATTTTATTTAATTAAAATTATAAACATTATTTTAGTTTATTTATCTATACAATTTTTTAGCTTTACATTATTAATTGATTTTTAACCATAAGCTAAATTAAAATCAGAGTAAAGAAACAGAATGCTATATAATTTTTGTAAATAGTTTTTTCACTAAAAAATGATGAAAAATATTTATTTTAATATTTCAGTTACCGGTCAGCCGGCATCATGAGCACCATTTGACATTGACGCTACGCCGACCGCCCCACGACCATCAGTGGTCGATTGTCCAGCTATCCAAAACATCCAATGTTTTCTCGGTTACTTTATTCAGCAGCCACGGTCAGCACGTGGAGAAGCGCACGCTGCCCAGCGGCAGTGTGTTCACCCAGCCGCCGGTGGCGGTGTGCATGGGCGGGATGCCGGGCAATCTGTCGCGCCCCCTCACCCATCCGTCGGTTCTCTTCGAGCCGCGCTTCCGGGGATTGCTGCGGCACATCATGTACGAGACAGCCGCGGGCAAAGACCCGCAGGTGGTCAGTCACGGCGGCATGGAGGTCATCCACGAGACCGGTCTCTGCGAGAAAGGTCAGCAATGAACGTCCGCTGTTACTGCACGTACTAAGATAATATTTAGGCGTTATTAGAATATTTGCTTCAATTTTATATCTTTATTTTGCTTTATATATGCATTTATTTATATAAGTACTGTATATACGAGTATATATGTTATGTTATATATATATATGGATATTATATTTCATTTATATATGGTAATTATAATGTTTTATATACATGTATGTACAGTATTTTTTAATTACTGTGATTTTATAAATTAAAATTATTTATTTCAAGATTTTATCGTTCTTTGTTACGTGCCGTATTAGTTTACTAATAACGCAGATTCAAAAATGTCCTGTTAATTTATAATTTAGCTTAAATCACTTTCCGATGTATTTCCGTTTAAAAGTAATAAAATTGTTCCAATTTTTTACAGCATTTATTTTTTAAGTCGACCCTCGACATTACAATTTGTTTATAAAATTGAAATATATGTTTTCCGATGTTTTTTACTCCTTAAAAATTAAGAAATTGCATTGGCCTGTTTAGAACACTGTGTGGTTGGCAATTTTCATTAAAAAAAATTTTAATGTGACTGTCTGCCGGGCGGTGGCCAATAATGGCCCGATATGTCAACACATTATTCCAAACAGAACAAAAATATATTAGTCGGTTGTTTACACGGGACACTATTCAGTCGGGATCACCGTATCCGTGGCTGGACGGTGATGAGGCCAGACGGCCGGGGCGCAATTACACGCAGCGGGGCCAAAGTACACAATTATGCCGGCACTGAATGGGCCGCGGCCGTCCACTCGGCCGGCCGGCCACCCAATTGCCCATTTTAGCCCCCGCTCATTATTAACATACATAGATGTGTATGGGCGCCGGCCCATTCATCCCGGATCGATACGTGTAGGGCAACATGGCCCTAACGATATCCCGATTATTATTCATATGTTGATGTGGCAGGGATTTGCTGATTAGCCAAATCACGGCCTCGGCTGCCCTCTGTATAAGCGGGGATAAGCATCGCGCGCGCGTCCCGACCGATGCCGGTTCCCTTCATTGCACATGAAAAACGTGGTCAAATGGACCCGTCCAGCCATGCATGCTGGGACTGATATGCATATTAGGACCGGCCTGATTTTGCCATAATTTTACTGAATTTTATATAGACATTTTTTGATTTTATTAGCAATTTTTGAAAATTTACTGCGTCTCCATAAAGGAAAATAAAATTAATTTTTATAATTTTGGCAATGCTTCATTAAATTGTCAAGATAACGTGCATAGAATGCGCGTCCCAATTTTTTCATAGTTTTAATGGATTTTGTATAAATTTTTTGCGGTTTTAAAAATAAGTTTTAAAAATTTGTGGCATCTCCATAACTGGAAATGCTGAATTTTAATAATTTTGTTATAATTTTGTAAAGCGCTCGTCGCACAGAAAACATTTCAATTTTTAAATTTTTTTTTATAGAAGTTATTTCGAGGATTATAATAAATTCACTTTTAACTTAAAGCTTGCAAAATGTTTCCAAGTAAAGCTGCATAATATTTAAAAATTGTGCAAATGCTTATATCAGTAAATATTATTTCAAGCTAAAAAAACGTGAAATTCAAAACTCATTGATGGGGAAAAATATTCTGAAAAAATCTTTTTGTAAATGTTTTCTTTTCCGTACAAATTTTGCGTTGAAGATAAATTATATAATTTAAATATATTCTTGAAAATTTCGGGATGACCGAAATGGAGTATATTGCGATGATTGGTGCTTGACAAGTGCATAATCCATGCACATTACACCCTAATGATCAAGGATGCCTCGGAGGAAATTAGCATAATGCGGAAATATATAGGCGAACGGGGATGGCGGGTGCGCGAGCGATATGGTTTCCCTTAATTAGCCACAGGCCACCGATATCCCCATCACTTGGCCAGTTTGCCCTCGCTAATCCACCCGGCAATCACTCGCGATCGGCCACAATCGACGACAATCGCCCATGAACAATTTCCCAAATTAATGTCCCCCGCGCAGTAAATTTACCCGGCTGACCACTGGTCAGTGCAATTGCACGAAAATCTAGGAAAAATCATTTTATTCATTGATATATGATAAAACGTCGTAAAAATTTTGGAAACTTTATTTTAAGTTATTTATGATGTTTCTGAGCTTTGCAAATACTGTAAATTAAAATTACTTCGATAATCGGCCCAAAATCGAAACAAAAATCGGAGAAATTCGTAGGTGTTTAAAAAGAAAAAAATTTCTTTGGTGAAATCGGAAAATAAATATAAAAAAACTGATAAAGTAAAGATCTACGTGGAGGTAATGGAGCGCGGAAATTCTGCAAAATACCTTTAGTTATTTTTAAAATTATTATGATCTTTTCGAGTTTTTGCAGGACAATTTTAATAATATTTCCATGCGCAATGCAAAATATTTCCAAAAAGTAAAATTTAGATATATCTGCAGATCTGCTTGTTACAAATAAAACTAAAATATTGATTTTAGTGTACATAAGTGCATTAATAAATCAAGATACAAAAAACCAAATTACTATAAGAAGTTTTGCAAAAAAACTATTTTGCCGAAGCTGGTAAATGCCGCGTTGCTGTACAATTAAATAATAAAAGCGTCTGTTGTATTGTGTATATTTAATCATGTGAAAAATTCTGCACACTCCGGCATATGTGGCCGGTGCGTTGTAAAATGGTCCTGGCGTGGACGTTTGAGTGGCATAAGTTGTTATTGTTATTGGGGATGTTGTGAATGGGGGGAAAGTGTAGCGGATAAAATAAAGGATGTGCCATCAGACTCAAGTGGCCCTTGCTGCGGCTTAAATAAATAAAATGTATCCACCGCGACGTGGCCATTTATTCCGTAGTCCTGATGTGTAGCGCCACTCACTCCTTTGACACACTTTCCCCTCCATCCAACTCTGACTAAATATCGACCGTTTTCCTTTTTAATTTACTTAATCAACCGCTGACACGAAGCGGACTTTTTCCGGCAAACCATGAAAATTTATTACCAAAATAAATATAAATTGGGGAAGAAAATTACGTATTGATTCAACGTGCTGAAAACGTTGTAATTATTTTATGCCATCTATTAGATGGCATAAAATAATTAAAACGTTTTCAGCGCGTTGCATCTAAATATTTAAAACGTTCTGTTTTAACAAATCTCAAAGTAAAACAGCCTAAAATATTATGTAGGCAATAAAACCCAATAGGCAAAATTTTTGTATTCAAATCGACATAAATTAAAACAAGCGGAGGATTGATTTACCGAGCTGAAACTGATATTTTACTTTTCTGTATACACTGATTTAATTTTGCTTTGTAAAAAAAATAACCGAAACTTAATAATTTTCTACAAAATCAATAATAATACTTTTATTTTTCCATTGCTGCCGTAATTAAATTCATTATTTCTTGCAAGCAAAAATTAAGTTTATACAAGATTGAAGATATTACTTAGAATTTATAAATCAAAATTCTAATAAATTTAAATTAAAATTTGCAGTAATATATTATAGCATTTTCAAAAATATTTGCTTTAGGTTACATAATTTTATACGATTTACAAGCAAATTTCTGGTGAAAAAAAAACAGGAAAATCGTATTTTCCTGTGAGAGAGAAATTAAGGCCAACTGATTGCGTGGACATTGTGCTTAATGAAGCTTGACCACGCCCCCATACAGCCGGCGCCCGGCAAGCGGAACGGGAAGAAATGTGCGCGTGCCGGCATTGTACGAGTATATACGGGAAATAATACACCGACCATACAAAATGGAAAAAGATTGTTTGATAGGATTAGCGGATTGCGTGTAGATATCTACGCCGTACATATATGGCTGATTTATGGGCAAGACGATTTTCCTTTGTGGCCAGACCGATGATTTGTGGCCTGGGTTTTCTTTTGATACGAAAAGATGTCAGCATATTTATTCCCCGATATTTTGCACAAAATTACACACATCCCCATTCATGCTGAACTAATCTGCCGGCATTTTGCAGACAAATATTTATCGGTGCAGGCCTTTCAGTGTCCACAGTGGACAAGGATTATCTTTTTCCTCGTGACGTCTCATCGGGCAATAATCCATGAGAGACGACCTTATTTTTGTTGGAATGTCCACAATGGGCTGAATACTGATGACACTACCCATTAAGCGATAAATTAAAATTAATATTTTTTCAATAATAGTCAGCGCAGAAAAATAGATAACAGCAAAAAATGGTAAATCAAAAGACTATTTTCCATTAAGCGATTAAATGACATTTATTTTCCGCAAATATGGCTAAATATTGTTGAAAGCTTTTGCTGAACGATAAAGAATAATAATAATAATTTCAGAATAGCCGGTGTAGAAAAAAATTGACTGCGGAAAAAATACAGCATGTATGCTGTAAAATAAAATGGCCAGCAAATGATAATACCTTCAGATTTAAAAAAAACCAACGGTCCTAAACTACTCACATGCTGTTTTGTGCGCAAACAAAAATTCTTTAACTTGAATTAAATACCCGAGCCTTATAATTTAAATAAAAAATACAAAAATATATTTTATACACAAAAGTAAATTTTACATCTTTTCAAAAATAGTTTGTACAAAAATGTATTTTATACAAACAAAATCAGAAACATTACTTGTAAAAATTGGTAATAACTTTCTGATTTTAGATATATTTATTTAACCAACGAATGATACTTTTTTAGCTAAATAAAACTAAATACCAAAAATACCAAATATTATTTTTTACAGAAAATCTGGCCGGTGAAAACGACTTTTCGGGGAAGGATTTCCTGTCGTTTTATCTTCAACCTCCATCAACAATATTTATGGACGGTGTATCGGAATTTCTGCATCTTAGTTGTCGCAGCCGGCAAGCGAATGGCGTGATTATCTGCGCCAAAACATCGTCTAACGGATTTTTAGCGTTTTATTTGCAAAATGGCCGACTGATCTTTGCCGGTAGATTTGCCGCGTATACGGTGCGGGAGGAGTTTGAACCGGACATTAAGCGGGATTTCCGGGATTATGCGCAGTATAACATCAGTGTGCATCTGCAAAGTGATCCCCCCGAGGTCAGGATTATCACCGCATTTTTAAACTCTATGAACCATATTTTATTTTCTCCTTCAATTTGATATTAATATGGATTTACGTTAAGCGTAGGTAATCAAATAAAAAAATTTAATTATGGATTTATTTAAATGTGGATTCGCATTAACAATTTTTTTTATCGAGTTTGCAGTAATATCGTCATCGATTGGTTTTGCGTGTGATGTGAACGTCATTGTTCTACGATTTTTAACTTAAACGTTAACAGCTACGTTCTAGCAACAAGTCAAAGATTTGTTTTTTAATTTTGACATTTTTAGCGCACTTACTGACTAAGAAATTACTTTGGTTTTGCAGATAACCGTCTCCATTAATGGAAAAAGTCGTGCTAAACGTTTAATAGCCAGTGGAGAAAAATATGAAGAAATCGGGCAGATTCAAACACTGTTGCTCGGCGGGATTTCCGATGCGGAAGTCGAAGAAGCCAAAGTGGAAAATCTTTTTGACAATACGGATAATTTCCACGGAACGGTGCTGGATGTACGTATTAATCACAGCCATTTCTGAAAACAGTTTCAACTTGCCAGATTAGAAACTCAAGAAAGTCACCGAACATATACGTTGCACTGTAACACAAAATATTGTCATTGCACAAAATATTATCATTTGTACCCAAATCATTTTGGGTACAAATGATTTGCAGCCTAAAATTCGATGATCTCTATATATAGACGTATGTCAGCCCGGTTGCGACTTAAAATAATTATCTGCACACACTTTTCTGATATACAAAAAATTTATTCTAGCCATCAGTGGTATAATACTGTCAGAAGTGTTAAATTTTTGCAAACTTTATCTGGCGACAAAGGATGACGGAGATACTTGAAGCCTTTGCACTACGATTTCTCCTGTATATAAAGCCCCTTTCTACCTACCCGGTTTCGGGTCTGTTCAGTAACATAAGAATCCTGCTTTTGAAAAAGTGAACTAACTGTTTTGCGGAGTATTTTTTTTATTTTTTTGTATTACTTAAAATTACTGATATTATTCCATCCAATACGCGCTCTAGGTCCCAGTACATTTTGGACGTATCAAAATTCACATAGTATGTGTATCTGCCCACGAATTTCTTAATTCTTTATTACAAAAAAACAGTATACAAAAATATCATATACGGCATTCTTAATTTTACATATACAAAATACATGAAAATATTATATTAAAAAACTTACAAAATAACATATATAACAAATGTTATAATAATATTACACTCAATTTATATCATAAAATAAGATTATTTTCATTATTTGTATTTATTACTATGTAACAGTACGCACATGTATAGTACCAAAAAACCGAACATTGCTAAAGAGTTTTGCAATTTTTGAATACATGATTCAATTCATCTATGCCTATGTAGATTGAACTTTATGTAAATAAAATCCCTCATTTTGAAGGGTCATGCATTAATATCGCGTAACGACGGTATTAACGTTTTCCATAAATTTTAGCTGTTTTTGCAACACGGGAACATCCGGCATGACCTTTTCACCCGCTCCATCAAACGCTACCCGCACACCAACCAGTCCGCGGCGCCGGTGACCTTTACCTGCCAGCGCAACAGTAAGCGTTTCTTGGGACCGGTGAATTTCTGCGGTGCGGAGCAGTATCTACTAATCGGCACCGGAAATAAGCCGTTCAAATCATTGTCGGTGAAGTTCAAGACGACGGAAGCCAGCGGCTTGCTGCTGTTGCACCGCGAGAACAACGCCTCCCTAACGGCGGTGGACATGTACGACGGGCAGCTGGGTCTGCTCATCCAGCGGGCGGCGGCCGGTGGGCAGCTGGAGGAGGCCAGCCGCATCCCGGTTTCCACACTCAAAGCCAACGATGGTTTGTAAAAAAAATTTTGAATAAGAATAATTTTGAATAAAAAATAATTTTGATATCTACAGAGTACAACAAATAATAATTTACAATAACTGTAAAATAAATGGAATAACTGATGACAAAAGATATTACGAAAACAGCGATCCAAATCAAGACATTTAATTTGTTCAAAGAGTTTAATGTGGTTGAATAACAAAACCAGTAAAAGTAATATATTAATCATAGCCGGCCTCGCAGGTGGGAATCGGGAAAATAATATAAAAAAATAGGAAGGTAGAGTAGACTACTAGACATTCGCAAAAAACACGCCCGCAGCATAATACTATGAAGCTAACGGGAAAAATGTAGCAATGGCAGCAAAAAATTAATTTTTGCTACTGGCACTGTTTGATTTTTATTTGGCTGACAATCCAGAAGCAAAGCGGAGGCATAGCTGTCGCATACCATTGCACTACGACATTTCTTATACTGTGTTGTGTGCTGGTTTCGCAGCACTAACCGTGCATTTAGTTCGTGCTGACGTAATTAAATTAGACTGATTAACTAAAATGAAACAACTTTAAACTGCATTAAAACATTAACTAAATTATCGCCTAATATTATTTTTGTGGCGTTGCACCTTGTTATATACATACGTACGGCTCCGCCAAAATATCCGGTTGTCGTACAAGTGCACTTGCGTACGGATATCTGGGTGTAACAGTGACAGCAGCAAAAAAAAACAGTGCCAGGGTTAGGCGTCTTTTTTGTTCTAAGCTGATATCTGTACAGAATACAAGCGAATGCTCTAATATAACTATTATTTAAAATCTTTTTGAAATCTTCATTTTATTTAGACTTTAGTCTGGTAATTATAAATACTGTATGTACTCTGTAGTTATTTAATTTTTGTCAGCCAGCTGGCATTTTATCTGCAGGTGCCTGGCATGAGCTGAATCTGACACTGGACGAGCGCAGCGGGATCGGGCAAATCCAGCTGGATGATGCCGCCACGGAGTTCATCATTGGCGGGAGTAATGAGCCCGGGGTGAATTTATACAGCAAACTGACCACGACCCCCAAAAGCATAATGTCGCATAATGTAAGACCGGACGCGAATATCTCTTCACAGCGATGACAAGAAATAATTTCAAAATTTCGATAAACGTAGGGCATCGATTTATTTTACCTGTTGAAACATTATTCCATTTTTTGCGATTCCCGAATAATTAAAGCCGACAGTATTTACTGTTCGCCGTTAATCATGCTAGAATATATACAAGTTGAAACTGATTCACTACAGTCAGTCACACATACAATGCATACAACATACAAGTATATTCATTTATCACCGGATTTCTATTTTTATTATTTCATTCGTTTATTATTTAATTTAATATTTAACTCGTTCATTGTTTAACTTGAATTTACGTTTCGTTTTTAAATACAGTTTATTGTTTTTATATTTAACACATTGCTTTATCCAGATTATTAGGTCAGGTTTATCAACGCAATCTAAATTTTTTAAATTTTTATTCTCTGTTCACAACTGCTAATTCTGTATCCAGTTTATGCGTGGCGCCTAATTAAAAAAAAATCAAAACCGTATTGGAAGATTTTTTGTCAAGCTTTCATAAATTAATTTGTCATGTCGTCCCTTAGCTTGTGAACGCCACTGTTCTACGATTCCTCGTTCTATTTAAAACAATATCAAACTTTCGAATTTCTACCGTAGGTTTCTACTAACAATTTTATCTCGCAATTTTTTGTTATTGTGTCTTGCTAATAACAGGATCTTTCCACTAAATAGTGAAGTTATCGCAATATATTTATTAAGACTGTAAAATGTCATGTTTGTAGTTATACATCGGTGGAGCGCCGCCGCGCCGTGAGAACTTGGCTGACCTTTGGTCGGTGCAGTCCGGTGCGACATTCCGGGGATTAATTAAAAAAATATCCCTGAACAAGAAGCCGGTGGATATCGGCGAACAACTGGACAAATGGTCCTGCCCGCATCGTCCCTTCGCCGCCGCTCACTGCCCGTCCAACCCGTGTGCCAACGGCGGAAAATGCCGGGAGGGATGGCAGCGGTACACGTGTGATTGCCAGCATACCGCTTTTACCGGCCCCAATTGCCAACAAGGTATCAATAATAAATATCCAAGACAAAATAGTAATAAATATCCAAAACAAAGTAACAAAACAAATAAATAAAATCAAATTGTTTATTTTAATATTTTAATTTAAATTACTGTAGGTGTCTTGCTACAATATTCGGCACAGATCTTATGTATGACAAACATTTTCCAGTCATGTATAGGTAAATAATTTCCTGATTATTGTTTTTACAAAGCGGCTAAACTGTCTAATTTATTTTTAAAATAACTCAGGTAAATAAAAATTAATAAAACTAATGATCTATTTATTTTGTTAATAGATTCAAAATATTTTTGGGCATCATATAATTTTTGCAAATTTGTACAGGTGTCCCGCTTAATTATATTAAATAAGAAACATGCGAAATGATATCGACATTCGACAAGCATAATTTGACTTGTAGCCAAATGATATCAGTTCGACCTAACACACGACACGGGTAAAATCAGACAGCACCGTAGTGCAGTGTACGGCGCGCAATCGCGCAACATGGGTAAAAGCGTTGCAGTTTTCAATACAGTACAATATTACATCGCCTAGAATTCTTCAAACTTGTAATTTTCGTATTTGTGTTTAAATGATTTTTTAAAAAAACTATTTAACATGTTTTTATCTGAAAAACATAGGGTTTATTAGTTATTACTGAAGTTATACAAATAAAATATAAATTATTTCGAATCGATTATTTAATAAGAATAACATTTATTTTTATTAATAAGAGTAAAACTTAATCTTAATAATATTTTTTATTATTCATATCAATATCATTTAATGATAGTGATGTAAATAATAAATAACTGTGCCATTCGGTTGTGGTTTGCCGTACGAGTATTAATAGAAGAGCGGCAAATATTCCACACAAACGACGACCAATTAATTTGATTTTATTATATGGCACATTGACCCGTTAATTATATATTTGAAGCGTTTCTGCGGCGTGATAAAAACACGAAATTTTCTACGGAGGTAAACATTCCAAAATAGGCGAGCGTTGGCTCAGATATTGACCGCCACCCACGGCGTGTGCCGTGTATTCAGCATATAGAATTTTCACCCAATTATTAGCGCTCGCACAAAAGGCAGCTGGACACTATCGGTCTGTTGTCCCGCCGCCGGTTATTTCCGGTCGAAACAGCCGGCCGCACGTGTGCCGGTCTGGTCAGATTGTGCATTCAATCCATTAAAACACCGTGGGCCGTGTCAATAGAACGCGCAAATTGTTCCGCTCGGCTATTTTCATTCAGCATTTCATGGATATACGGTATTCGCGCATATTTATGTATTATTAAATTAATTATTCGTGCTCATTTTTATGCGGGGCGCTCGTGCGCAAGAATACTACAGTAAATCAAACCATCATTAATTTTCATAATACGCAGACAATTAGAAATCATTTACCTAATATTCAACATTTAATTTATTTGCACTTTTAATTATTATTCAAAAGTTTTCGTATAAGCAGTGTGAAACGACCTTACCGGACGTTTGAATTTTAGCTGCATCGGAAATGCGCTTTGACGACAGCAACCCGTACGTAAAATACGAAATGCCAGCTGAAGAGGCGAAACCCCGCCAAGTGACCAGCCTGTCCTTTCGCTTCCGGTCGCTGTCTATCAGTGCTTTTATCCTGAAACTGTGGTGTCTGAATAAAGCTGCCGGCGACGTAACGGATGATGCCTTAGTCGTTGCGCTGGTCAGCGGCAAGATAAAGGTCACACTCAGCGCGGAAGCGATAATTAACGACAAGGTAAAAAACATCATAATAATTAAATAATACAATTAAAAAGAAATAATACAATTAAAGAAATTATTTTAGTATTAAAACTTATTATTCATTTTGACTGACTTGCTGTTTTCAGTTGGAATGGACAGTCGGTGAAACGCTCAACGATGACAAATGGCATTTCGTCAAATTTCACCGCCACGGAAAATATGTGAAAATCGTTTTGGATAATTACGAACTCGCCGGTAAATTAAACTGAAAAAAATCGTTGATTATTTGGGAAAATCGTTTGAAAACGTTAGTAAAATAATTTCACCGGTGTAGAAACATCAGCCACCCTGGACGGCATCTCCCTGCGTTACTGCCGGCTGGACCTAGGCAAGCAGCCTGGCACCCGCTCCAAGAAGTTCATCCGCGCCTCCCGACTGCCGCTCACCTCCTCCCACCGCCCTGCACCTCCGACCTCCACTCGTCCCCTCCCGCCCTTCCGGGGCCAGCTCCAGAACCTCCACCTGGACACCACCGACGTCCTTACCCGCCTGCAGACCAAGCCCTCGGACCCCGGACCCTCCAGCTTCTCCTTCCAGAGCCCCGAGGCCTTCGTGACCCTCGAGCCCCTCCAGGCCGACCCCCAGCTGTCCCTCCGCTTCGCCTTCCGCACCGTCCAGACCACCGGGCTCATCCTCTTCAACGGGAAGTACGCCCAGGACTTCATCGCCGTCGAGCTGGTCCACGCGACGCTCCACCTGGTCTTCGACATGGGCAACGGCGCCCAGAGCCTGTCGTCCAGCAGCCGGCGGCCGTTAAATGACAACCAATGGCACAGTGTGGAGATCGGACGTCCTGAGCGGACGGACCATGTCCTGGTGGTGGACGGGGAGAAGTGGGTGTTGGTCGACGTCAAGGAGAAGTCCCGGCTGAACCTCCAGGGGAGTCTGTACGTCGGCGGACTTCCCGGACGGATGTTCGCCAGTCTCCCGCGGTCGGTTCGGGCGCAGACCGGGTTCTCGGGGTGTCTGGCGGGGTTGACGATCAACGGGGTGGTGGTGGATTTGGTAGGCGGGGTCAAGGTAAAGAGCGATATGGTCGTGGCGGGTTGTCAGGGGCCCCGCGGGGAGTGCGGGAAGGGCGCGGTGTGCCAGCACGGCGGACGGTGTGTGCAGCAGTGGATGGGGTTCGGGTGTGACTGTGATATGACGTCTTTCACCGGGAATACTTGCTCAAACTGTACGTTAATTCACTGTTCTACGTTAACTTACTTACCGTTAACTTACTTGCTGTACGTTTTCTTACTGTACTGTTCTCTTTTATTTTAGTACAACAAAACGAAAGCTCCCCGGTTTATAAATAAATAAAGCGATTAGATTTTTACCAGTGTAAGCTAATTTACCATATGACGCCTTTTGATATAAAAACTATCTATTGCGTATTATTATTAAATTACGTGTCATTATTAAATTAAACTAATAAATTTCGTAATAAATTACTGATTTTTAAACTACTTTATCCTCAACCAAATAAATTTTCATGTAAATTTACTTTTGGATTTCGGAGAATTCGAAAGTATTGTAGTAACCGGTGACCTTTACAGTTAGCACTGCCTATCGGTTCGGCCCGCTGCCGGGTTTGGTGATTTATCATTTCGATGCGGCACAACGTCCGGATTCGCGATCCGATCGCATTGCGTTCGGGTTGGTGACTTCGGAAGACGAAGCGCTCATCTGCCGCATCGGCAGCTTCACATCCGAAGATGTGATTGAGTTCCAAATTGTATGCCGCTTGCTTTATCCGACTGGCTTTGCCTCTTTTCAAAATTAATTTTGGACTTTTCTTTATTTTACAGGTTGCCGGTCACCTGTTTGTGGTTTACAATATGGGCAATTATGCGCATTTAATCAGCGATTTTCAACACCGGCTGAACGACGGTCGGTATCACATCGTGCGCTTCGAACGGGATGGCGCCAATGCCACGCTGCAGATTGACGGGCACGAACCGGTTACAAAAGTACCATCAGGTGAGATTAAAATGTTATTTGGATTTATTAATTATTTTTTCAGTACATGCTCGTATACGTATCTCATTCACATATAATTCTCATTACCTCTAATTGCAATTTATTAAATATGGTATTAATATTAAAAATTAATCAACAAGGAACCTTCCTGAATATTTATTTGAAATTTTGATCACGGTACTTCAGACTGTTTTATTTTGCTTGGAAAATACGAATAAATATTTCGTAGCCGTAAAGTGACGATATATGTACATTTCGCTTCTGGTAAGTGACGATATCTAAATAAGCAATTGTGAGTTTTTGCAGGCAAACAACACGACATCTTCAACGGCATCTCCACGGTGGAAATTGGAGGCAAACTCAACGCACGTCACGACGACATCGAGCGGGCATTCCAGGGCGTCATTGCCGGTCTGGTCATCAACGGCATTCGCATCCTGGATCTGGCGGCGGATACCGACGGGAACGTGCTGCTGGAAGGTCATCCCGAGCTAGTCAGCGACATGGAGAAGGAACTGCAGGCGACGAATACCTCTTTTCCCGAGAAAGAGCAGCCAGCGGAATGGATGGACCAGATGCAGCACACCGATGTCACCCACCACGGACCGGACACCAAAGCGTCCGATGATCTGTTTGTCGCCACGCCGGTGCCGTGTAAAGTGGAGGATACAGGGTGTGCACTGACAAACAGTCAGAAAAGTATGTACGATGTAAAGGCAACTTAATGTGACCTTTTGCACGTATTAAAATATCGTAAACTGTCCGCGCCGATTATATGTGTATGACCTTTCGTTTTGTCCTTCAGATGACGATCTGATTTTTGCTTCCTTCACGATTGTGAAGACGACGACAGTATTCCCGAAAACGACGACAACGGCGTCGACGTTGTCGACCATGTCGACCACTGCCAAACGGGTGATCTCCTCACCGCGCTCAGTAATCTGTGATGACGAAGAAGACTGTAAGTGCGCGCACTGATGCTGAGTTACAAAATAATCTAAGCTCATCGACAACAAATCAAAATTCCCAACAAATAAAACTTTGATAAACGTAAATTATGCAGAATCGAATTAAATATTGAAGAATCCGAATAAACCTAGTTTTGAAAGACATATTTAACCTGGCCTAATGCTGATATGCTATCACAATCTCCGATCTCGTACAATCCTCAAAATAAACAAAATAAAACATATGAAGATACTCGTAAAATTATTATACGAAACACTGTAGATAAATTTATTCGCTTAGCGCATCAGGACATGCGTTACAGAAATTGGAAATCATAAAACTAAAATGCATTAGTAAAATATTTACACAATAAATGATAAAATAAAAAAGTTTAGTTACATTATTGGCCATTTGACCTTTCCAAATAGGTGATACAGAGGCGTCCGGCGACGCCAGCCCCCTGGCGGCACGCTCCGCTCTCTCCCGCTCCACCCGCCCGCCGATCATCATCAACGTGACCTTTACCACCCCGCCGCCCTTCACCACCCCCGCCTCCCTTTTCCGCACCGCCGAGTCTATCCAGACGCCCTTCCCCAAGCCCACCTTCACCGTTACCCCGCCCCCCGGGAAACTAGGCACCTATCCCACGTTCCCGCCGGCCCCGGTCCTCTCCACCACCGGCGCCCCGCCGGGCAATCCGCTGGACATCTTCCGGGAGAACGCGGCGTTGATTGCCGGGATCGCGGTGGGCGTGGTCATCCTGGTGGCGTTGATTGTGTTCCTGGCGGTGCGCTATCGCAAGAACGGCCGGCCGGCGACTACGGCCGCGGCGGCGGACGGCGCCAAGACCTACCAGACTTTCAGTAAGCGAGAGCCCAGTCCGGCCGGGACGATGCAGCGTAACGGGCATGCGCGCGGGCCGGTGCAGGCCGGCGGGAATGGCACGATGGGGCGGAACAAGGATAAAGAGTATTATGTCTGAGTGCGGGTGTTCTGTTGCCGATTGCTGGTTGGACGCAGATCGCACGATGCATTTACTTTGTGCACATCCATGACAGCAACATGCAACGGTCGACAAATTTTTCTGATCATATGAGTACATTATGTTACCAAAACTTTTATGCGCTTGGCTGCTGCTAGAAAAATATATATAAAAGACAACAAAGTTTTTGACGTGCAAAGAGGTCTGATTTTGTTTTTCATGACCAACAAATTGTTTTTGATAAAGTTGGCGAAAATCCCAGTCACAAGCAGTTAATGATACGGTAGCAGTCTACCAATGCTTGATGCACACCAGAGGTTGCCCATTTCTGCTTTTTCCATATCCCATCCATACCCCATTTTCTTAAAATTTTTCCCACCCATTTCCGATCCATAATTTTTGGATCAGACCCATTTTCTTCCATCCCCATTTCAGCGCTCCATTTTTTAAAAATAAAATTACAACGTACAACCGAAAACTTGCTTGACGCCGGCTTACGGAATACGTCTTCGTTGGCAATCAGCTATTCATGGAAAGCGAGAATTCAGCGCTGTTTTTGCCAAAATTTTCTCGATCCTAACGTGTAAAATAATACAACTTTCGTAAATCTTCGCGCAAAGCGCGAAGGTGTCGAGAGTTTTTGTGAATTTTGCCAACCAAAATAGTTGTAGAAATGTATTACTTCGTCATTTTTATCCTACTTTCTAAATTTCCCATTCCCGCCCATTTCTCCGTTTTTCCCATCCATCTCCATCCATAAATACAGTTTCCCCATCCATACCATTTTAGTATAGAAAAATGGTAAATGGGGAAAAAATGGGATCCATTCCCGTAATAAAATGGAGATGGGCAACCTCTGATGCACACCAAAAACACTAACATGTAAGTACACAATGCTCGAATTACTTTTGTAGGGGCATAAAAACACCCATTCCCGTAAACTCATATAAATGCATATACAGTGGACAGTATAAAGATGGTTACACCGAGGCATTACGTAACACTAATAACATTACAACATTATTATTACGTAACACTAATAGCATTACGTAGCTTTCGTAATGCCTCGGTTACACCGAAGGCCGATAGCGCTATGCGTATGATTGGATGTGCGTAAACATCATTTTGAAGTCCAGTGTGTATCTCAAAATTACACAACTGAATGCATGGAAGGTAAAAAAAACTTCAAAAACGGACACAAAACTAAACAAATTCTTAATTAGAATAAGTTAAATTTCAGGAATTAATGAATTGTGGCCAGGCAAACTGTACAGAGCCAAAAATTAATGAGAAATCTTACAGTAAGCGAGATGTATAATTAACCATTTACAGTCATCAGTCATCCAAACCAGTGGGCCACTCGGACTCCGGGTCTTCCTCCAACAAGCCATTTCTTGGTTCATTCTTGTCCGTCATGGCGGTCATGCGGCACAGCGGCAGTCAAATCCTTTGCCGTTGCAATCATAATTGTCAACCCGGTCCCCATCACAAACCGCCGGAACCATGTGCTGCAGTGGCAAACAGACGGTCTTCTGCGCGTGAATCCTTCAAGTCACTTCCGTCTGCAGTTCCTTCGACACCGGCACCTCCATCACATTCCACTGGTTAGTCTCGGCATTACACGCTTCAAAGGACGACAGAGTCAGCTTCCATTGACTCTCGAAGCAATCTTGGGTCATTCCACCGTACACCCATATATGACCGTCCTTAATAAAGACCCAGTGATGGTAACGCGCCACGTTCAGATCCGCGATGCGCTCCGGTTGGGACTGGGCGTGGCTGAGATACTCGTACACATGGTAACAGGCGGTTGTCGCGTTACCATCACTCTTGCTATCAGAGAAAGGATCCGTAAAGATGCAGCCGCCCGTGAAGTAAAGATATCCTTGGAACACAATCAGTCCGCAGCGATAATGAAATTTTGTTGGATTCGTCCAGCTGGTGTGCTTCGCCCATGTGTTACTGTGGATATCGTAGGAATTCCACCCAGCTCTCCGGATGACTCTTGGGCTTCTCATCCACGGAACCAATTGACAGGAACCAGATCCGACCGTTCGCGTACGCCTCCATTGCGAAACTTTGGAAAAGCAGTACAATAAGCCATAAGGTATGATTACGTACATTGTAATTTGTATGGCAAACACCAACGAAATTAGGATCTCTTAATTCACTAAGAATACGACGCCAAAGTTCGGTACAATGTAAGCAAGATACAATTCGCTTTAAAAGCAGTTATTATTTACAAGCTGCAGCAGGAGCACGTTTATTTATCAGGCAGCTGCTATTTTAGATGTTATTTACTTATTATTTGTTAGATTCAGTACTTTCACTGCTACAACCAGACACCACTGCAATTCGTTTAAAGATGGTGCGCAATACCAGTTTCCTTACCCTCGAAAAGAATTCTCAAAACACGCTTTTCTTATACAGGAAATCTGTTCTTTACAATATTATAAAAGCTGTTTAGTATACTACTGAAAAAATGTATTGTTCAGTATTACGCTTTAATATTACGAGTACATTCTGTATTCTTTACAAAGTAGTAATATTACATTGCTGTTAACAATAGGCTGCCCGTAATCGTACTGACGCTTCACGCTGTTGCAGGTGCTTTGAAAA
This sequence comes from Paramacrobiotus metropolitanus, assembly GCF_019649055.1. Classification (NCBI taxonomy): domain Eukaryota; kingdom Metazoa; phylum Tardigrada; class Eutardigrada; order Parachela; family Macrobiotidae; genus Paramacrobiotus; species Paramacrobiotus metropolitanus. The sequence continues at coordinate 255,436 of NW_026570369.1, read as the reverse complement.
CTAAATTTAGTAGTGTGCGTTGCTTGTGTCTATTTGAAAAGTACGTTACCGGTTACACAGACTTAAAAAAGACTTTTTTGATAAGATGCGTATGACCTTCCTGATCACACATAACCAACTTGTTTAAGCTCGCATACTGGTGATCTTCCTAATTTCTAGCTCATTAAATCCTGTTGTCACGCGTTTCTAAATTTACCACGCGCAGCGTATGTACGCGTTAAACAGATAGACCACGCTAAATCGAAGTACAAAAGTAATTCTAATGGTAAGTTGTTATTCGTCGCTCGTTACCTAGAGTGCACATGCGACAGACAGAAACTCACCGATTATATCGCTGCGGTGGTTTCTCCCCAGACTGGTAATCCGGAATGTGCCCGACCTGCTGCAATCGTCCCTAGGCCAAACCGAAGCAGTACCACACTTTGCCATTACCAATCTTTGCTTTGAAGCACGAAAGAACTGGTTTCAAACGGCCACCGCACACAGGTATCCGCTAAACGGCGGGTTCACGATGAGATCGCGCACAATCCCCGTAATGCCGTCCATCGCGATTACTTCCATCTTACCGAACTTAACGACAGGATCGACAATCAGTTCCCGCCCGACGGCCACCGCAACAGCGTCGGCTAAGATCGTGGAACAACATTTAGCCAGTGTCGCCTGGACTGGTGAATCCAATTGGTCAGTTCGTTGCGGGTGAAGTCGAAACGGATGAGCTGGTGCGGATGTCCGTCGCGAATGTGGCAGAAGATGGCCTCGTTCGGCATGACGCGATTCAGCAACGCTCCCTTAACCAGTAGACCACGGTTTCGCTCGTCACGATATTCGGGTTAGCGCTGCATGCACTGGACCTTTAGGCTGTAGCGGTGGTGAACTGGTGATTAGTGAGTCGATGTTCAAGTGATCCCACGCGATGCATCCACCCAGCAGACGATGCAGACTTTCGCTGGCATCGTGCATGTGCCAGCGCAATATATCTGCATTCATGGAGAGGCACTAATAAACAACATTTTTATTACTCTACGCATTGCTCCGATTGGACTTTTGGAAGTTACGAATAAATACTTTACTCACTGTAAGCGCGGCAAAAATTGGAAATATTATTCTAATATAATAATAATATAATAATACGGAATAATAATAAGAATATATAGTAAGAACATATAATAGGAATATATAATAAGAACGTATAGTAAAAGTATATAATAAAAATATACAACAAGAAAAAAATAAAAGACGAAATGGCAATCAGTTCTGGGAAACACACCAACCTCATGAACAGTGGCCTCGGACGTCGAAGCGTACTCCTCATCGTTCAACACGTACTGGACCTCTTCCACACTGCACTGAAGCAATACCGCGGAACTTTTAAGCGGCGTGCGCTGAATCTCCGCAATGACCAGTCTTTTCAAATCCACGAGTCTGTCCCGATGAGCCACTCGCAACAGACGCAGCACATTCTTCGGTCACTGCATTATCTTGCGCAGGATTTTTTCGGCCGTTTCCACGACATTCTCAATCTGCAGGTATTTAGCGGCCATCCACACTCTTACGGCGTCTTTGCGCTCAACGGTTATCGGGAGTCTCCACTGCTCAAGTATCCTACCTGTTTCACCAGCGTTTCCAGATTGATGTTGTCCGGTTGATGCAACTCGATAATGGGCGAGTTGCTTTCCTGAAAATTCCCGCCCATTGCGGCAAAGTACGGCGATCCCTGGATGAGGGCGTCTCGATTCACGGACAGTATAGCAAGGCCGATTCGCAGCTGAATGATCATTGGGTCCTGCTGCTGCTGATCATGATGCGTTGTTTTCAATTTCTTCGCACAATTTGCATCCATAGTGGCAGAATGGAAAAAAAACGGTATATACCAAAGTCAAGGTTGTGGAAATGAAAACCGGTAGCAAATTGCTGCAGTAATATATACGTAGTCTGAAGGCTGGCAACAAAATCTGACGCACATAGAAATGGATGCGTTGAACCGGCAAGTGATAACTTATCACTGATAGGTCTGTCCATTGGCCGTTCCTGGTCGAGTGAAGAAAGTGCAGGCAGCAGCAGCAAACGCTGAGTAAGTTACTGAGTCATTGCATGGACAATGCCCATAGACGCTGGACACAGCCAGCTCGGATAACGAACATTGCTACTGGTCGGCCATGGACTAAGAAAAACCATGAATCACTGCGGCATGGCGGCCTTGGTGTTTCTGCCAACCGGTGCAGGGGCTACACTTACAGACCCCTCCCCTGTATATGAACGGTATTTCGGAATTTGTCCGTTTGCTTTCGCAGCCAGAAAACAGTCAGCGTTTGTTTGCTTGGCTTTGCTTTCGCTTAAAAGACCCAGTCGAAAAGTGCATCAGATTCAGTACCATGTGGTGCGATAATCAAATTGGAATTAGTTTATTGTACAGGAAAACAGTACGGTACAATGTTTAAATTAGTGAATCATGAATTAAAACGTACAGTTCGCAGATACTTAACACTTCATGCAAAGCTACAAAAATAGTTTAAATATAGAAAAAATGACTCGCGTCAGTTGCAGGTATTCACATAAACAGGCACGCAAAAACTTCACTAGCAGATACAAATAAATTACGCCCTAAAGCAGAGCAAAAGGCGAAAAGCATTCCCAGCATCGCAAAACCCAGCATTTACAGGCACGCCGTACATGATCAGTCATCCAAACCAGCGGGCCACTCGCTATCACTGTCGTTCTCCGAATCGTCTCCCATTCCATATGCCGCTGCGATGTGACGATTTTCCCTCAGCACGTACTCATAATTGTCGTCACGAGCGCTAAATTCCTTCCCATCGCACACCGATGGAAGACGGTGTTGCAGCGGCAGACAGAAGGTCTTCTGTGCGTAATCCCCTCCCGCCACTTCTTCCTGTAGTTCCTTGGACATTGGTATATCCATCACGGTCCACTGGTTAGTCTCGGCATCGTACGCTTCAAAGGACGTCAGCGCCCGGTTCCGCTGATTATCCCCGTCGACGTGGGTGGTCCCACCGTACACCCAGATCTTCCCGTCCTTGATGAAGACGCAGTGACGATAGCGTGCCACGTTCAGATCCGCAATACGCTCTGGCCAATACCCGTGGGCCAACGAGATGCGGTAGCAAGCAGTGGTCACGTTGGGATCGCTGTCTAGGTACTCCAAGGGATCGTCGAACACGCAGCCGCCCGTGAAGTACAAGTAGCCTTGGAAGACGACGATCCCGCTGTCATGATGGAATATGTCTTTATCTGTCCAGCTGGCATGGTTCTTCCACGTGTTGCTGTGGATGTCGTAGGATTCCACGCAACTCTGCGGGTGGTTATCGTGCTTCTCGTCCACGGATCCGACCGACAGGAACCAGATTCGGCCGTTGGGGAGCGCGAAGGCCTGCATAGCATCACTACGAAAAATATGTCAAATAAGATGCGATTACGAAATAATTAGAACAGTACAATTCTTATTTCGTGCACAAAGAATGCGACACCGATTACGGCAGCAGGCACAATTTGGCGGTGGTAAAGGTAAACTCGAAAAAGATAGACTGAAACGGCAAAGGTAAATTGGCCGATCCACAATAAGCGGTCATAAAATGACTTGTATTAATTTTCCATCTGTACATAATATTATTTTGCTCAAAGCAAACTGAGATAGCAAAAACACTCCACTAAATATCCGGTTATCGGTAATTTAATAACTTACAAATTACAATGGACTTCAAAATTTTGTTACATTCGGTCCGGGACCGAATGACCAATAGAAATAAATGGCCAAGACCAAATGACCAATAAACTGGAAACGCGCAGTATTTGAACACTTGCTGTTTGCGCATTTTCCAACACCATCGATATCTCAACGAAAGAGAAAAATTTCATGAATTTTGATACGAAACAGGATGGGACAGAAACCGACGCATCTAAAGTTTCTCGTAGACAGAGCATACGTTTTCTGTGTGAAAACTGAAACCAAACCGTGGATTCAAATGCTATGCTTTGTCTACGAGAAACTTTAGATGCGTCGATTTTCTGTCAGATCCCATAAAAGCTAACTTGTTTGGTATCAAAATTCATAAAATTTTTTTCTCTTTCGTTTGAGATATCGGTGGATGGTTTTTGTTGGGAAATGCGTGAGGTGCAAGTGTTCGAACTCAACAGGCCGATGGCCAGCCCGGAATTTGGCTGATTGAGTACAGATAAACAGCTGGTTGCGCGCGTTTTGTGAGTGTAACAAAATTTTGAAGTCCATTGTAGTTTTGCTTAACAAATATCGAAATGGAAAGAAGGCACCAAGATTGAGGAACAAACTCACCGATTATACCGTAAGGCAAATCCATGTTTCTCGTACGTGTAAAACGGGATCTGTCCGACCCGACGCACTTTTCCAGTGGGCATATCGTGGCAGTACCAATTTTCGCCGTCTCCACTAGCTCTACAAGCACGGTAAAGCCGGTCTCCCACCGCCGCCACGCACAAGGTCGCAAGAAACGGCGAATTCACCACGACAGGACGTGTGCTGCCGGTGATACAGTCCATCGCGATCACCTGTTTCTCACATGAATCTCCAGTAGCGACGATCAGCTCACGTCCCACGGCCACCGCAAAACCGTCCGCTTTGAGCTTGGACCCGCATTCGGCCAGTGTCGCCTGCAGCGGTGAATCCATTTTGGTCAGTTCGTTGCGGATGAAGTCGAAGCGAAGGAGCTGATGCGGATGTCCTTGGCGCATGTGGCAGAAGATGACTTCTGTCGGAATGGCCCGCTTCAGCGACGGTCCACCGCCCATCAGACCGTGGCGTCGATCGTCGAGAATCTGGGTCAACGCTTTATTCAAAGGCCCCGAGGAGGAGGCTTTCAGAGACTCCATGTCCAGATGATCCCAGACTAAGCACTCATCCAGCAGCTGATGCTGGTGCTGTTTGCGCCCCTTGGGGTCGCGCATGCACCAACGCAACACAGCCTGCGAATGTGGAACGAGTATACACTATGCAGTTTAGCAGTTTTAACTGAAACGATACTTTCCTCCATTCAGATAATCCAATACAATATTAGAAAATTACAGACATGCTAGGAGGCCGGTGCCACCGCCCAGGATAGTGGGGCTGCGTGGATGCCGCACCGTCTCTCCGGTCTGTTTTTTCCGATATTCGACTGTGTATTAAAATACACAGTCTCATTCCGTGATTTTGCCTTCTCCTAGCCAGGAATATCCTGACTAGTCGACAGTGTTTTCCTCTCTGTTTCCCTTCTGGGCAGATTCCCATCCTGCGGATGGTGTAGATTTTGTTGGGCACCTTGCCTTTATTAAAAATCGTCATTTTTAATAAAGTTTGTTTGGTAGCGCGGTCGCATTTCCTTCGCACTTCTGTGCATCGTAATCGCCACGCTTACACACATACAGTAGTTTAAGGTGAGTTGAATATATCGAAATTTGTTATTCTGACTCATAATTAGGCATATTCTTTTTAAATCTTGATCATTTATCAAAACGTATTTAATAATATTTATATAAACGAAAATTGTTACTTACAAATTTGGCATCTAAGTTAATTCTGCTCCATAAAGCACGCTAACCTGATACACAGCTGCTTCTGATTCTGGCACAAACTCCTCATCGGTCAGCAAGTCCTTGATCTCTTCGGCACTGCACTTAAGAAACTCATCGGAATCGGTAAAAAAGGTGCGGCGTGGATGGTGCTGAACAATCTCCCTAAAGGTCATTCTCTCCAAATCCATCAGTCCGTCCCGACGAGCCAGACGCCACAGGCGGTACAGGTTCCCTGATCGCTCCATTATCTCGCGCAGGATATCCTCGGCCATTTCCACCGCTTCATCCATTTGCAGGTATTTGGCGGCCATCCACACTTTGACGGCGTCCTTGCGTTCAACCGACAACGTGGGCTTTGAGTCTCCACGACTCAGGTGTTCCACCAGTTTGACCAGCGTTTGAAGATGGACGTTCTCGGGTTGTTGCAGCTCGATACTGGCGGCGCCGCTCTCCTGGAAATTCCCGTCCAACATGGCGGCGAAGTACGGGGATCCCCGGATAAGAGCATCTTTGTTGACGGATAATGTCGCGTTACCAATTCGCAGCTGCATAGTCGTTGGCTTCTGCTGTTGCTGACGCGCGGGCTTTGACTTCTTGGGGCGCGCACGAGGCTTGGCCATGGTGGAGAAATCAGGGAATATGTTGGCAAATCAGTCTTCTACAATGCACACGGTTACGATGAGGTTAGGTAAATTAATGTAGATCGGAGCGTGAAACTTAAAACGTAAAGTAGTCAGAAGACTGGGTAGTTCGCAACTGGAAACGTGGCTGAGTTAGCTCAACCACCAACATAAAGGCATCTATCCGCACTAGGGTAGTTTGTATTCACAGAATGTGCGTACCCTGTTATAAAAGAATGGTAATTGCTGTACTATCCATTGAGGATTCGCGGAAAAGCGGTACAGTACGTGTTCGTACGCAGTACAAGTCTACCGGAGAACAAGCAAGACGTGTAGAGATAGTGTCATGATGCAATATTGATTTTGACGCTGGATACATATGCTTAATTAAATTTAACGTTAATTTCGTTGTGAGTATGCTTTAAAAATATAGAATAATATCTACTATTAGGCAAAACGATTTTTTTTCTGTTTCCGTCTTAAGGTTTGGCACTGAGAGCATACGTGGTTAACATAGCCGCCTACGAGAAATCTTTAAATCAAATTAAATGACTTCTCCATAGACAGCCATGCTAATTACGTAGGCACATAGTGCGCAACCCTAAAATAAAATCGAAAAAACATTTGTTATGCCTACTAGTATATATTATTCTGTATTTTTAAAGCATATTCAAAAAACATTAACGCGAAAATTAACAAAGTTATGAATTTTTGAAAATTTGAGTTATAGCATATGTGTCTATGGGCCAGCGTCAAATCTTCACCGTCACGAATTTTATTGCGCAATCATGATGTGGTGCACTGGCATATCTCTGTACACGCAAGACATGACATACCGTATAGCCCTCTTTGACATACCGTATAGCCGGTTGCGCAACCGGATTAAACAGGGCCTAAAAACTTGTGCTCACATAGCACAAAATGTGCTCACATAAAGGTGCATGTGCTCACCTAGATCGCAACTTGTGCTTAAAAATTAGCAATAGTCCCCCTTCTGTGTAATTAACCGGCTTCTAATTGTTTTAAGAGTGCAAAAGATTTCACGAACAAACAAGTGAAAGCTATAAGCCAATGCGTGTCACGTTACCTTCCACTGGGAGATGTGGCAGACGGCATGTTTTATACTTAGTAACCACACTTCTGACGATGCACAGCTTACATGCTCAATAGTGCTACGCGCGCTGTTTATACAAATAGCATTTGTATAAATGACTTTCGTGCGCAGTTAGTAGAGTGCATAGGGTCGTATAATACTGAAAAATAAATCTTTAATCAGCGAACTCAGAGAAACAGCTGCGTTCTTATATTTGACCTCCAGTTGGCAGAATCAGGTGGAAAATTAAAGATTTACACAAGCCACGTACGGTATTTGCTTGCTTTGATTGTGTCATTTGATGTACAAGCATTGTGTGCTTCAACTTTCACGGGATGATCTGGTGGTCATTTGATAGAACGCCCCTTTCGGCTAGACATGCGGTATTCTAGTAGCTGTACCAGCAACAATTGTCCATTTACCGATAGAGTTAAATAGGGAATGCCATCTGCGTAATGGAAACAATAGCCACATTTATAATACTTTTTTCTCATTTCCGCTTTTGGATTTACCCTGCGAAACAGCATTATTATTAAGTTCAACAAATGCTGCAATGCGCTATTGTGCATTTGAGTTATGTAGCGCCAGAAATTGTGGAAGTGTGGTTACTTAAAAACTTTCCCAATGTCTACTGGCCAATCTCCCAGTAACTGAAAACGTTTAAACGTGGTGGGTGTTGGCGCATATATCTCTCTACTGGTCGATATTTTTACAGTCTCTACTTGTAGCACTTGTGATCTTAGTCAACCATTAGAGTATCTTAGCGATTCAGCTCGTGGTTATCTTAGTTTACTTCATCTTTATCAAAGACCAGTTCGCCCGGTCCAAAACTTACACCGTTGCTGAATGTCAGCCGTAAGGTCATCAATGCAGCCCCTGCCATGTTAAGAGTTCGGGGCAAAACGAATCGCAACACAAAACGCTTCGCTAGTTTCATAGACGAGTGTTGAACAAATTTGACAAACCCGAAATAGTTCGGAATAAATAACTTAATTTTATTGATTTTCTTGTAATTCCTGTTCAAAAAGCAACGTCGGCTTCGCGCTTCGCGCGAGGCCTCGATTCGGACTCAAGGGATAAGCGAAAAAAGAAAAACACATCCGCTGTCGTACTTACAGAACTCTTGCACAAAAAAACTAACAACTCCAACTATCTCACAACTCGTGTTTTTTGTATTAAATGCCAGTTTTACTGGGTAGGCATTCCTATAAAATTTTCTGTAAATTTGCCAACGTGTACAATCTCCTGAGTGATGACAATTTCAGCCAATATGAAAATAAAGAGCAAATAATCAATACCCCCCTCTTTGCGAAATTAAGTGTGCTCACATAGATTTTGAAGATTTTAGGCTCTGGGATTAAAAGGTGGCTGCTATTGGCTGCATGCACGGCTGCTGTACAACCAGTCATCTCTATTCGCTGTACTTACTAAAAATTCTTTCATGTTAGTAATGCGGAAACTATCAGCGATTTCCAGTTCATTCGGTTAAGATTTATCGGTATCCCCGGCTTGGGTTCGAGATTTCTACCTGACGAATGCTTCCCTATAACAGATGGACAGGAACAGATTCACATACAAGTATATTAGGAAAACCAAAAAGAAGAAATTTCAAAAAGACGTATCATCTGCGCAGGCACAATGCCGGTATGGAGTAATCTCTATTTATTTGAGTTAAGGAGACACTGAAGCACGAAGGGATTATTATGTCGTCCAGTTAGGGAACACGTATATTAATTTATTCTATTTCAATATAAAGATGTGTGAGGCGAGGGATCACTAGCGTTCACGCCTGTGGCGCCAGGCGCTGCGCCATCGGATTACGTGTCTGTGTTGTGTCTCGCTTCTGATTGGCTTGTGTTTTGTTAGTGGGCGCGGCATGGCGCACGTGCTGAGCAGTGTTGATTTGGCTCTCCGATCGATGATCGAGCTGCATCGATCAGTGTTGATTTTCTGTTATCGGAAATTTCAATATTATTAAAGTTGGCAATTAGCTGTGTGAGCGTCGTGTGTTATTGCATTGCTCGCAATACAGAGGGTGAGCCGCCCGCATTGGCACACTTTTGGTAGGAAATTATTTGTGACTTTTGGACTCAAGTCCTGCTAAATCCGCTGATGCAGTTTTTTCCCTTAGCTCTCTGTGAACGGAAAACAACTAATTTTCCATGAAGATTTTGCGCACACGTGGCATAAAGTGACCACAAGTGTCCGCGACCGGCGAAAAAAACGCAGACAAAACGTTTCACTTTGTATTTTTGTTTTTAAATGATTATTAAATGAAGCAAGCATTTTTTTGGTCACATTCAGTTCCTAATTTTAGAAGATTTTAAGGGCTATATGAAAAAGTATAATGTTGTGTGAAAACCTTTTCAGGATCCTGAGGGAAAAACAGAAGTATTAAAAAATTGGGGATTTACACTTTCAATGAAGCGGCTGGCCTTTGCAGTGGGAAACTCGTGACAAAAAAACCGCCGATGCCGATTTCGCTTTGATATAAACAAATATTTATTTAGACAGGCTTGTAGAAGATATTCTATGAAATTCAGGACGAATGGACTATTTGTTAGAGAATGGCAGATGTTTTCTGGACTTCCGGTCAGTTTTGGGAGCCGACGCCTAGAAAAACTCAACCGTGGCTTTGATCAAAACCGAATTACACTTGTCTTAAAGAGCATTGATTCTTTAACACTTTAATGCATTTCGTATGTACTGATCGGTAAAGGGGGATTTTTAGGATTTGTTTTGCGAAAGGCATTCCAGTTTTGAAGTGCACTGTTTTACTACCCCGCTCCAGGTTTTTCTTCCTGGATTTTGAAAGGCATCCTTTACTAAGCTCAGATTAATTTATCAAGTACAAAATACCCAGGCTATCGGGTAATGTTTTTGAAAAAGTTGTTGTAGACGAAAGGAAGTTTTAAAAAATGAGTTCGTGCAGTGTGCCAATGTGGGTGGCTCACCCTCTGTACTTACAGCATTGCTCGCTACGCAGGATCTATTCCGTTTAGGTCTCTGTATCTGGATCACACTGTGGTCTAGCATTAGAGATGCAAATAAGTAGGAAACGTAGTGTTTCCTACGTTAATTTTCAGGGTACAAGAATTTACCATTAGCTGCCGGCAGAGTACGGAATGGGAGGATTTTGCCAATCTGTGATTAGTTCAGTCTGGTGCGGATTGATTGAAAACGTCGATAGTTCCGAAGTGGCTATTTTACCCCAGTGTTTGTGGCAAAATAGCTTTTGGCTATTTTGCCCCAGTATGTGGGGCAAAATAGCCTTTTGCTATTTTGCCCCACACTGCGCTAAAATAGCCTTCAGCTATTTTGCCCCAGTATAGTCCGCAGTATAGCCGTTAGCTAATTTGTCAAACACTCTATTCGAATAAATTGTGCCGTTCCCGGCTGTGCCGTTCCCGGCTGTGCCGTTCCCGGCTGTGCCGTTCCCGGCTGTGTTGTTCCCGGCTGTGCCGTTCCGGCTGTGCCGTTCCCGGCTGTGCCGCGGTTGTGCTGTTCCCGGCTGTGCTGTTCCCGGCTGTGCCGTTCCTATTGTGCTGTTCCCGGCTGTGCTGTTCCCGGTTGTGTTGTTCCGGCTGTGTTGTTCCCGGTTGTGCCGTTCCGGCTGTGTTGTTCCCGGTTGTGTTGTTCCGGTTGTGCCGGCTGGCTGTTGTCCATTGTGTTGTTCCTGGACAGTTGTTCCTATTGTGTTGTTCCTGACAGTTGTTCCCGGCTGTGCTGTTCCTATTGTGTTGTCCCTGACAGTTGTTCGGCTGTGCCGTTCCCCATTGTGTTGTTCCTGGCTGTTGCCTTCCTGCCGTTGTTCCCGGCAGTTGTTCCCTGGCTGTGCCGTTCCGGTGTGCCCCGTTGTGCGTTGTTCCGGTGTTTGTTCCCGGTGTTGTCTGACAGTTGTTGTGTTGTTCTGATGTGCCGTTCCTTATTGTGTTGTTCCTGGCCAGTTGTTCTGGCTGTGCTGTTCCCGGCTGTGCCGTTCCCGGCTGTGCGTTGTTCCTGGCTGTGTTGTTCCGGCTGTTGTTCCTGGCTGTGCCGTTCCCGGCTGTGCCGTTCCCGGCTGTGTTGTTCCCGGCTGTGCCGTTCCCGGCTGTGCCGTTCCCGGCTTTTGCTTGTAATAGCGATGGAAAACATGTTGGTCGCACCCGTTGTCATGCAAGTACGGTACGGTTGCACTTTACTTTACTGTTGTACGGTATTAAAGGTTGCTATGTAACGTACCATGCGCAGAACAGCACCGCAGTACGATACTCCTGCGCATAGCCACTTCGTAAATCGTCATAGCTTTTTAACCAAACAATGTTGCCATGTAAACCAACTAAAAAAAGGTTTACGAAAGTTTAGGTCCTTTCTTTCTTCATGGTCTGTACATTACAAGTCACAACTGTTCACTAAAGTCCAGCATAGGGGGTTTCTGCGCAGTGTATTGGGTTTTTAGTATACGTTCTGCATACTAATACATTGTAAATACGTTGTACGGAATATACACTCTGTATATAAAAATCCAATACACTGCGCAGCAATCCCACAGTATTATATAATATTGTAATTGCTCAAGTAAATGTAGGGATTTCAGTACCTAAGTAATCCCTGCACTTGCTGACGTCAGCCGGCCCGACTTTGGCGTGGCTGTGCATGGTGCTTATGTACCGCGCCGCAGAAAGCAGCAGCAGCAGAAAGTACAGGGATTATTTAGTACATTACATTATTAATGGTACATACACTACCGACATCCCCTCATATAAGAAATTGCCCGTATGTTTACCGCTGCCTGGGTTGCCATCGAGCAGAAGTACTGCACGTGAGCAAATACCGAACTACCACTACCGTGCAGCGAAAAAGCCCGGTACGTGCGAGAATGCCCGAACATCCGAACTAACACCTCCGTCCAATGAAAGAATGACAGAATTACAGATTTTATGTAATACAATTCATGTACTCCGTTAGGTAAATGAGCAACCGACTTGACAACACTATTAAGTACAAAGAGTGGATTAGGCTAGTGAGTAACTGCACAACTACTGCCCAGTATACCGAGGTCGTTAGGCAACTGAGTAACCAAATCTACCAACTATCTAATGCAGAGCCCGTTAGGTGAATGAGTGACTAGCATTCTCTATTGTCCAGTGCACAGATCCCGTAAGGAATTGAGTGTCCGAGTCATCAGTTTTGCCTAGCAAATAAAACTGTTAAAGAAAGTTCTTGACCGAGCTGCTGCCACTGCTCAGCAAACGCAGCTGCTAGGAAATCAGTGACCTTTCTGTTGCACAGAACCTCAGCTGAGTGATTAGCCGTACTACCACGGTGATAGTTCCACCTCAATCCATTTTCACCTCAGCCTCTTGTGGGTGAGTGACTACCAAAGACTAGTAGCGAATTGTTGGTTGTTCTGATTATCTGGCAGCAAGGATAAACCTTTCTGAATGGATGGCGTTAGTGATGAAAGGTCAATTTTATGAGAAAAATTCGGTAACATATCTTTAATCACGATTAAGAAAACTCGAACGCGATAACTGCTGCTGCTTCCTTTAATGCTATGTATAGCAGTAATTCTGGGACGAAATGCAACCACGTCAGGCGTCCAGCATCTACGCAATGGACTACTTTCAATGTGGATGTAGTGATGACGCTGTCATAGAAGAACATGCCAATAAAAAAAGCTTCATACAAAAGAAACGAAACAGATCCCGGATACACATCTGGACATTTCGATAGCCAAAAAAAGTGAAACACAACAAAGTGTTACAAAAATTCTGTAACAGCCTTGGACGACACGAACCAAAGAAAAAACCACTGAACAAACTACCTTTTCCGTACCACTCGGATTACGGCTCGGCAATCTCCTCGAAATCCAAGTTTTCGACCAAATCGGAAACTGTCAGGCTTTCGTCGCTTTTGCAAAAGTTGCAAAGCCAGTTTTTATCCAATGGTCGCGGATCCATTTGTTTTTCTACGCAAGTACGATGAAAGAGCTTGATTACACACATCTTGTTTGCGCACTTGATCATTGGTTCAGTGTGGAAGGCATCCAAAAATTCGGTTGGCATCTTCGGCATACGACAATAGCAATATATCTTGACCATCTTGGCTTTTTCCCAGCTTGGACGAATTGTGCAGCTGTAGGAACGATCGGCAGCAGACGGGAATCCGGTACCTTGGCTGAACGATCCTGCTTCAAGCCGCTCAACGAGATAATTTCGGCATTTCTCAAACGGCTGCTCACTATCCTGCAACAGTATCACATAACGCAGCTAAAGTTGCTGTTATTTGGTTAACGCCGAGATGGTTCATTTGACCATCTTTGCCTTTCCAAGGTAAGATTGACAGCAAGATAAACATATAAGTAGCCATCGTTTTGCGCAAACGGTAGTGCCACTGCATATCACAAGTATTGACCTTACACGAGCCTTGTATCCGTAGGACGGTGCGTTTACTTAAACAGACGAAGCGTGCTTTCTGTGATATCTACCGTTGGTGTCAATGGCATGGAAATAGTAAAAACAAATTTATTGAGCGCAGTATGATATTTAGAATTTTAAAAATTTTATGTAGTAGACTTGTCTGAGACGTCGTTCGATTGCAGAAATATAAATGAAAAATGTGAGAGGCTCGTTGAGTTTTAGAAAAGCAATTAACAACGAACAAGCACCAAATCAGCTTAAAACCAACTAGCGGTAATGAGATTACTTATTGACGACCAGCGTGCCCATCACAACATGCGAGTACATATGCTGTTTTAAAACTGTCTCCGCTCATAGCGTCTGCGGAAGACTGCTAAGGTCATATAGAGCAGCGAGACGGTATTCCGATTCCCTGCCGGATTGTGTCGTGCATATTTTTCTCATCTTTACTTTCTATTTTGCGTGTGCAAAACCTAAACGCAATAAATAGTTTGCTGTGATGTCGGAAGAAAAATTAATGATGTACGATGCGCAGAACAGCTGCGTGAACGCTGGCCAATACATATAGCGGTTAAAACCAATTGTGCAACTCTTCTAGCCCGACGTCTACTCAGTTTTGCATTTGCCCATTGTACGTAACGATTGCGTGGTGTAGCGGCTACTCTAAAACCGATTTTGAAACACGTTGAAACCTTTCTGGACTTTACACAACGCACAGATCAGGAAGCCAATACTACCATCATGTTTGAGAGCTTACCTTCTGCAAGTCGAACGTCATATATGTCGGATCTTGGCCTCTGCATAGGAGGTCGCCGTAAGCTATCGAATATACTCCGCAGTCTTTACCGTTTCGTTGTCGTTGCACCATCGGCGTGTACAACCGGATATCTTCAAATGCGGGAGGAAGATGAAGGATCGAAGCAATGGCCTGTTTCATAAACGTCGTGACAGACATCATGAGACTGTCGAAGATATTAACGTAATTTTCGGGTCCGTTGTGGACGTTAGTAAGCGTGACCCAATGGTTGCCGCCACGGTTAAGAACTTGGATCTTCTTCGAATCTGACTTATCGGGATCAAACCAGTGCAACATAGCGTTTTCTCTCCAGACCTTTATGATTTCTCGCGCTCTCTCCATCTGAGCTGCGGTCAGTTGCGGGCTGGATTCAAGCTCGAACGTGTTGAAATAACCGACGTCAATAAATCCGCCAACATGTGGATTTTCATGATGCATAATCCTGAGTGCGGCGGTAATGGTTGTTTCGCCAAGCCACCCACCTCCAGCTTTTTCCAAGATTTCTGCCCAGTGCCACAAGCCTAAATTAACTTCTTGGCAAGCTATCCAGTTGCAGTTTCTGGTTAGAGATGAGTCTGTTAAAACAATACAATATCTGACACTCGATACGCAAGCAACAAACAATCTGTAAATGGTCGAACTGCCAATTGAACGTATTTGTGCACAGAGCCCGCTAGAGAAACGAACTGTCACAAAGCTGGCTAAACAAAAGTCAGATGAAATTACCACTAATTTTCTGGACACACAGCCCGATAGGGGAATGAGTACGAGTAACAACAACTGCATCATTGACGATGCAGCTGTTTATGTTGCATGTTCTAATATACTGTATTTCGCTGCGAAAACCTCATTACGAACAATTGTTTTCCAGTATCTTGGTAACTGCTGGCCGCTTTCCTGCATGGCTCCACCGGTTAAACACGAGTTGCTGGCCAACCGTTAATCCAGTTTCCAAATTTCATTTTTCACGAATCGGGTAACGTTAAGTTTTCTTTCGTGGCATGCTCTCTGACCATTACTGTAACATCATGAGCGGTGCCAGTACTCAGAATCATTTCAGCAACAAATAGCGCAATGACAGGAGAATACCGCCGTATCGGTAACCAAAAAAACCGACTGTTGCTTGAAGCGGCGAGTATAAGTGGACACCGCCCTTTCATCCTTTCACATAGGGTAGCGGTGGCGGTGACAACACAGCCGTTTTACGTGTGCTTTAAAAATTATTAGGAATGGAAACTGCTGACCTAGAACTACCACAGAAAAAGGTACTTCTTTGAAACGTCAGTAGGCAGCACAACATTTGTATATGGCTACCGCGCTTATTACCACTTTATAAAGAGAGACGCTGTCCAGTAGACAGTGGACACCATAGTTAGTATATACGGCCAGGGCACATGTGTGCATACAATAGTAAGAAGGCCGGGCATATGGGCGTTAGGTGGCGGTGACCGATAGACACAAAGGTTTATAAGCGCTGAACATAGAGACGTTTGGTATGCTTCGGCCGCCAAGAAACAGCCTCGGCTTTTTTTGTCACGCTGTCACGACAACAACCTATTTTTTTCACGCTTACCGCCAATCTCGACACCAAAGGGGGCTGCCTGTTGATACCATAGCTGTACGACTGTCCACTCCATCATACCATGAGCTATGGCCCCTAGGTTTATCAACGTTCGGAAAAACATTCTCCAACCGTGACCATCTGTAGGATAAATGATGTCCCTCCGCAGATCTTCTATCCTTAGCATCCCCCTGCTCTGCCTGGTTGTTGGGTGGTCTTTCGCTATAGCTATTACCCGCTGAACCGCGTTCGTGGAAAAATAATTGGCCAGTTGCTTTATGGCTTCCAGAGCGTTGGATTCTATTTGATCTTTCGTGAAATCGACATCCTGAACCTCGTCTGAATTACTTGTACCGACTGGCATACGTTCTCCAAGATCCGATTTCGCTAAATTGCCACCGATGCCGGAGGTGAAAGGCAGTGCTAAATCTTCGCTGATCTGTAAACAGATAATTCATTATTTCCCTTACTTATCTGCGCCGCCCTGTCGGTTCCTACTAATCAGCTTTTTATTACCAAAACCGCCGTTTCGTAGCGCGTCTTTTTTGTCTTTTTCCCAGGAGTATTGAACTTCACTTTTCTTTTTCCTCCTTTAGGTCTTCCCGGAGGGTTCATTGCCATGCCCACGAGTTTGAAAGGAATCGCTTCAAACGGATCCAGGATACCTTCGCTGGCCACTGTCTTCACCTCGCTGGTGTTGTTTGTTGTCGCCTCTACAATATATGCAAGGTACGCTAAGTGCAACAGCTGTGACTGTTAAATTATAAACGCTTTAAACCGCTTATTTAACCGTCTTAGTTCGATGGCACTGTATTAAAAGTCATGAGTGTTCAATAATTAGTAGAAACGTTTTGTCTGGTGACCTTCTGTATGGGAGCCAGCTGGTGCCGGGCAAACACAACCGCGCCCTGATTTTAATTCAAGATTATGAACGTGGAGAATTGAAGCCCGAATCTGGCGCAGTTGAAATAAACCTCTAACATTTCACGTTTTGAAGCGACCTCGTTAAGTAACCGCGCTAGCGTAACTACACTTTACAGTAATTCGAAAAGCATTTGATGCGCGTTCTTAGAGCGAGCGATATCTGCGATAACTGTACATGGACTCACTAAGTGGTTGCTTAACGAGTAACCGGCCAGACTGCATTTCCACGTCTTCCTACCCATTGAAAAATATCAGATATGCTAGGCTAGACAATTTACCACAACTCCTGGTAATGGTATTTGGTCATACTTTGGCTACAACAGTAAAATGTTCTAACTTCTCAGAGAACGCGATTAGTGGGGATCTCCCTCTTAGCCGCGTTACTGAACAAGCAAAACCAGTCGAGAGCTCTGCTTAACTTAAAATATTAAAGCAGTTAGTAGTTGTGCAAGCGATCGACAATTTTGTCTAGCTATCTTCCCACTAAACAGTAGAAAACCAAGTCAGCGCAGAGCCACCAACGGCCATCTTTAAAGTTATCGAGGCAGTTATTAAAGAACGGCGTAACACATCACCCGTTTCTGCTAAATTTATAATTATTACATACATTACTTTGCACCGACCTTACCAGTATGAGCTTATGAGCTTCTAACATGCTGTTCTCGATCGGAATTAGCCTTGTTTAACGAAACTTCGATCTGTTATTATTACCTTGGCCGAATCCGTGGTCAGCCTCACCGCTTGTTTCCACAAAAGTTAGTGTCGGAATTGCATTTTCTGTAACCGTATCAGCGGCTAGATTCACAACCATATCAACTTTACGGCTGGCAGTTTCCTCTTCTGGTAAAACCGTCGACGCAAAATTGGTGAGAGACTGCTGGCATGGTGAGGTAGCTACCGTTATCGTAATGTTTTCACCCAAAACACCATCTTTAATAGCTTTCTCCAGGATATGCAATAAGTGCAGATATTCATCGTAGCGCTTCCCCGCATAAACTGCGATACCGGAACTGATTTCTTTCGCGACACTGAGCGCCTTGCTAAATCGGGCTTCGCGTGGTAGCGGAGATTTAATACCCACTTCACTATCCACGAAGTTTTCGAGGTCGTCATCCTCAAGATGAGATGCCGCATGAGTTATGATTGCTGAGCGCAGAAAGTCTGGATCAACTCCAGAGAATGAACGGTGCCACCGACCAATCGCGTCCGTGATCTGAATGTACGCGTTACACGTCTTTTCCCTGATGTACATGACGTGTTTGCATGGCAAGCCAAAGGTACAGCTGAAAAAACATGAGCACACTAGTCGGCTTTCGCTCTTTTGAACGCTGACGCTGCCTTGCTCTTGAGGTTCTCTCTGGATGATGTACACCGTATCCGTAAGAGTATTGGCAAGAGTCCAGTTTGCCTCATCGACTTCTTGGAGGTTATAATGATTTATTTCGCTCCTCAATTTTTTAATTTGAATGTGAAGAAGGCGAACAGCGCTTTCCGTCAAGAGTTTTCCGGCACGCTCCAGTTCTGCACCGAATTCCGCACAATTGACGTATGTTATCTTGGTAACGTTTTTAAAGTCGGAGTGCAACGACGACGCATCAGCCATTACCAGGAAACGGACAAGTGTTGAAATAGCTTCGCAGGTCTTCATATTAGTTCTCTGTACAGATCTGTAAAGAGATCATGTCGGTTGTCATAAGGTACTCTAACATAGAGATGGTAACGGCTCAGCCGAAGCCGTTTGAGCCGCGGCAAAGCCGGCTTTGGTTGAGCCGGCATGACGATGGAACGCGGTAATACACTGCGAACGGCTATAGTCATAGCGCTTGCACAAGCGAAATAACGGAGAGAATACACTGAATGCATTATACAGACATGAGTACACGTTCCATATGTCAGAGTAGATAGAACACGGTGACCAAAAAAGGCCCGGTTTGTAGGGTGGTACGAAATGGCCCATAGATGATGTCAGAGGTGGCGGAAACCGTGTATTTGTGAGTAAATTTGGCGACCGTGGAGAGAGAGGGGCATTTGTCAGCAATTCCACCGTGCAAATACATGTGCATTTAATCATTTTAGTGGCGGTGGTTTACGAACGGATACCACGAGTGGGATGGGGTGTGAACTTATACATATAAATCAGCAGCACATTCAGTTCGTCATGACGAGCCGGCTGCCTTGCCGTTGTGAACTCGTAGACGGTTAACTGTTTTAGTCACCGTGGATAGCGCACTCGGGCACGCAAGTCGATGAAAACTGACATAATTGTCACACAATCGTTACTTGCAAATAACGATCTTTAAATCATGCCTTTGTTACAGTTCACCCACCTTAAGACCAATTTAATCGCGCGATTTAGAGCCTCCACACGGTTAGTGGTGTTGTTACCCAAAGCGCGGACTTCTTTTCGCTTGTAAAAAGCCCACATATCCACAACTGGAAACCAGTTGCGAGCGCAGTACTCATAAAACTCCTCCGTGCAGATTTTTCCAAAGTTTTGGAGACGGACGTGGTACTCGTCCATTGATTTAGAGTACAACAATGATTGAAAGGCAACAAACATTTCTTTTTTGCGTTTTCCAGTTTCACACGATGCCGCCACTTCAAGCTTGATGCTCTTCAACACGTGGAACCAACACAACAGCACACTCACTCCCGGCAGTTCTGCCTTAAGTGCAGCCATTTCTTTGCGGTCTTTATCTATGAACACTGTTGATATACGGGCGACATTTTTGCCAGCAGTCGTTGATTTGAACAACCTTAGGAAAGTTCCGATAAATTCGCTGTTGTCCTTTGTAACAAAACCGACGGCAACTGGTCTAGTATAGCCGTTGTTGTCTTGCGCTGCTAACACGTACAACGGGTACCGCTCAGCTGTTACATTGTATGTTCCATCCATAAACAAAACTTCTGGAAATCTGTAAATCATAGTTTAATTTAAATTATCTGGAAAGTCAACATCTGAATAGATAGGTTAGGTAACTAGCTCATGGTTTAATAAGTACTGCCATTAAAACTCTAATGTTCTAGCAGTGCAGCTATTTAGCGTAATGTGAAAGAATTGAGTAAGAATTTTGCGCTGAAGAGCTGCTTGTTGCCTCCCACGTTTCCACCCCGCAGATACCCGCTGTCCTGGGAGCTCAAGCTGCAGTACGCAGCTTGCACTTAAACCATCCGGTAGATTTACAGATTTCATTAAGACTGCGTAGAGCGCGTTTTGAAACGAACAGAGTTTTACGTTTTTGAATCTGACATTCTCCACACCTTCCAACGTTTTCGATAGTATTTACCCGAAGATACTGTAATCGACTTTAAAATCAAGCAGTTAATAGCTAAACCATACTGTGGCGTGTAACTACAGCTGTAATCCATCTTGGTTGTCAAGCGGTTCAATAATTTTTTCAAGCGGTAAGATTTATCGAAAAGTGAAAGTGAACCAGTAATCGTTAAAGACCGAATGGTACGCGTAACCTTTGCCGAAAGGGTGTTATCACGACCGCGATATGGAAAACTTTTCTGTAGCTTTGGATTTCATTACCGCGAGAAAACGGCAGTAACGGGTATCCTTGTTAACCGCACTCAGAACAACTAGGTGCGGGACATTTTGCCGCACTCAGTTTCTATGCTTGACCTTTCGCTGCGAAGACAATTCGCCGCGGGCATACAAACGCTGGAACACTTCGGCTCAGGACATCGTGCTCTGAGACATTTCCCATCGGCTAAACAAACCACACGTCTTGCGGCACGGACAATTGTCTTTGTGTTTCCAAATCATGCGACAAGTTGCCACAAATTATTTCGTCGCGCTCTGTTTTACATGCGCTCGTCATTTCCAGACTGTGGCTTTTTTCTTTTATGTTTGCCATTTTTTCGGCTTCTTAGGTTAAGTTCGTGATTTCATTTAGGTTTTGTTGCTTTTACGCTTTCTATTTTTGGCTTTCATATATATTTTTCAGCTTTCCGATTCTTTCAACTTTTTCTTGGGTTATACTTAGGCGTCATTCTTAGACTTTCTTGGATTTTTTAAGA
Source organism: Paramacrobiotus metropolitanus (assembly GCF_019649055.1). Taxonomy (NCBI): domain Eukaryota; kingdom Metazoa; phylum Tardigrada; class Eutardigrada; order Parachela; family Macrobiotidae; genus Paramacrobiotus; species Paramacrobiotus metropolitanus. Next base: position 234,474 of record NW_026570369.1, on the reverse strand, counting down.
TTTTCATACCCTTTCTAAGCTTTCTTAGTTTTTTTAGGTGTTCTTAGCTTTTCATGGATTTTTCAAGAATCTGGTTTGGTTTCTTAGGTATTTTGTTCCATATATTGTGTCTATTGTGTCTTTAGTCGTGTTTTCTTAAATGCTTTATTCTTTGGTGTAAGTAACTCTTTAAATTTTCGGTCGTTTTGTAAGCGCAATGACCCGTTTCGCTGATGGGCAAAATGTCTTATCGTCGAAACTCCCACACGGCGTTCGGTTGAGAATGTCTCACTGCGTGATGTCCTGTCGAAAAAACGTCCCGCAACGAAATGTCGCGGTGCGTTGCACAACAGTACTGAACACTGCCTTGTCCAGTGTTCCGTACTTCGCAATACAGTATGGCATCATACATAATTCTGAAAACAGGGCCTGCCTAGTGCGAAGCCACTCTTCTTTGCAAGTTAAAGTGGACTACAAATCATGTATACGGAAGAAAACGGTTGCTCTTATGACATTTACAAAATACCTAGCAAATGTGTCTTTCATTTTGCTTGTTACAAGAACAAGCACGTCGAGTCCACCTTCTGCGTTTGTGGAGTGCCTAATTTCCAACCCGGGGTCCGTTTCTTTTGCGTTCTGCAGGCCTTGCTGCAAAATCTCCTCATCCGATTTTGCGCCCCGGATTTTTGCTTTATCTTGAGTCCGAATGTTGTGAATGTCCTTCGGGCGAACATCTTTTCCAGTATTCTGCTTCATAGAAGCAACAATCGCGCTCACGTTCGTTCCCATGCGTAGCAACTGTTTGGCCTTCTCACGATCCGTAGCTGATAATCGTCGAACAGAAGGATAATGGGAGTGAAGTGCCTCCAACAATTCATGATTGTGCTCCAAAGAGCTCTGCGTGCAGTGAATACAATTTTCTTTTTTGCTATAGTAGAAAACAATCCGGGCAGGACAATCTTTTCGGAAGGTGTTCTGAACTGGGCGAACTTCTGTAGGATTCCGCGCTCCAGTTTTTTTTCCATGTACGCACAAAAGTTCCAGACGGAGATATTCGCCTGGCGCGTCCGAGCGGAACTGCGTATTGCCTTTACGGAAGACTTGCTTCGTTCTGCCAGTATACGAATCAAGGAACTCCATCAAACTATGCGTGTTTGGCCATTCCTGGCCGACCGAAATCCGTTCCACAGGCTCAAAACCAGAAGAGCCGGGATCATCCATCGTGACACTTATGCTGGATGCTGGAATAGATTAGCGCATACTTACAAGCCACATTAGATTGGCTTTATGGCTTTCCACATAAACTTGACACAGCTTCTCTTTTAACTGTTGTGGAAGAAAAGCTGAGACAACCTTCGGAATGCTGACGACGCGGGATACTAGTGTAACACTTAAAACTGAAAAACACGGTCTGTCCTGTACGAGGTTTTTCTGTGGTGTAGCCTGTATAGGTAACCGGCAAATCGTCCGGGCGGATGAACCGTCCGCCAGACGCTTCTGCCTGTGAGTTTACGAAGCGTTTGAGCCCCAAGGTTTTATTGAAGGTTGCAGGAGCGCGTATTTTGGTAAACCGTTTCTCTGGAGTAAATATATTCGGAGGTGAACAAATTGGCCGGGGCATATTATATTCGGGAGTTTTGCGATTCTGCGGAATCGAACGTCGAACGCGAGCAGTTTTGCAGGTTTGTTTCTTGTGGGTTTAGAATTTGATCCAAAGTTGGTTGATGTTGCAGCAAATTATGAATTGGAGATCGTAATGAATGCTTTTTGCAATTTTGCGGTGCCTGAGGCACCTTAGAAGCTCGGATTGTGCGTTCTGTTTCCGGTCTCGGTGTAACTGAATGTCAGTAAAGAAATATCGAATAAGGTTCTGAACGGAGCAGAAGGTAGTATACGCAATGGTTCTGTCGAAATGTTGTGGACATAGCGAAAGACTGTGTGAGAGGTTGTGAACGGGCACTTCGGTTCTGCAATGCGCGAAAAATAAGTAACCCGACGCGCTGGCGTTGCCGGTGCAGCGTGCTTTAGATTATTTTTCTCATTCAGTACCGTGCAGATGGCCTCATCCCGGAACGGTTGGATGGTCTGCTACTTACCGCCGTTTAAGGCACCGCAACCCGGCATGCAAAAGCATGCGACGCACGGTTTATCTTTTAGGACGATTTTTCCGATTACACACGTGAAAAAGCTGATTTTTGTTCAATGTTGCCACAAGATATCCACTTAAATAGAGCCGGTTATTTTCGTTGAACCATGTCCAGACACTCTGGTAACCTTTACATACCAGAAAATGCAAGACCATTACGACAAATACCAGTACGAACAGCAAATCACACGTTACATTATCGCAATGAAAATAAAGATGCAGTGTCATTAGTAAACGATTCAAACTGGAAAAAAGGAATTATTCCACATTTCCGGTATACTATACTGCAACAGTGGATTGAGCAGGCCCAAAGTCTTATTGCCTTGATGGTGTGTACTGTGTAGCTTCGTAATAATTCCATGCCCCCAGACGCCGGCTGAGCTGATTGCACACGTCTGTGGCGCAGAAGCAAGTGCTCTTTGATAGGAGCGTCACGGGGGGCACGAAAGCCAGAAAAAGAGACTGTAGGCACAGTTACACGCATCGTAATTTGGTTTCAGTATAATTATACTGAAACCAAATGGCACTGGCGATTTAAAGGCACAGTTACCCAAGCGCCCAAGCGCTCGGTGAAGTCCTATGATCCTATGGCAGAAGGCTTTAGATAATTTACATTACATTATTAGCATTATAATGAAGGTTTTAGGTAATTTACATTACATTAGTAGCATTATAATGAAAGTTTTAGATAATTTACATTACATTATTAGCATTATAATGCTAATAATGTAATGTAAATTATCTAAAAACCTTCTGCCATAGGATCATAGGACTTCATCGAGCGCTTGCATTCACAATATTGGTCTCGTTGCTCTGTAACGCTCCATAAGATTCAGCCCTGCACCACTGGTAGATTCACTTTTACAGAAATCTCGGCTCTGTATGTTACAGAACGCATCTAAAGTGCGTTTCGAGTAGTACTATTTTAACTTAAGTTTATGAAGTTCTAACAGCATCACAACGAAAACACAACAGCAAAATTACAACAAAAACACTTCAGATAAGCCGTCGGTGTCCGGTAAGGTGCCCATAACGCAAAGCGCGTTTCCTCTTTGAATCTGTATGGACAGTCGCTGTCGGAAAAACTCTTTGGAACGTGGTTGGCCGGTAGCCTGAGCGATCCCACGCCCTACACGGTCCCCTAGGCTTTTCGCGCCTTCACCCTGTGGGCCGTATATTTCGAACGCAGCAGCAGCAAAGTTGTATCACGGAGATAGCCAAGCGTGCTTGAGTCGCTTAGCGTTCTCGGCAATTTCGGCAGCGGCTCCAGCTGTAACAGCGGTGCGGTCGATGTATGTTGCGGCTAACGTGTCTACGCATGTAACATCGATCGCGAGTGGCTTTCCATGATCCTATGGGATTCACAATATTAGCGCACGAAACAATGAAATCATTGTGAGCTTCAGACAAGCACATTCTTCGGACAAGCACAAGTATCTTCTTCGTAAAAGGTCACAAAGTAGAAAGAAGCACATTTGCAGCAATCTCTGCAGTATGCAGTATAAGCAAAACCCGTGACGGTGTACAGCAGAGGGCACTACGTCAACACTCAACACTTTCCCAGTTTATGATTAAACAGTCGCGCGCTCCCATACTCAGAATTCCTAACTAATGGGGCGCAGTACACTGTGCAACAGTCCGATATTTTAGCTTAGTCGCAAAATGGACTGCGGCACATTCTTACACAGAAGGCTGGGTAAGGGAGCGCGCGACCGTTTACTTGTTAGTCTTAAATTGTAGTGCTGGGGAATTGTTTCTATTGCGGCAGAGCATCGAACATGGTGCCGAACCGCGGTATTTCAGTTCCTGTCCGAATGATGCTGTCCCAGGAGCCAAGTCTCCTGCTGCCTCTCACTCCCCAACAATGGCACTGCAATAAACGACAGCGAGCTAGATGATATATTCATATTGCCGCAAACTAGGTACGAGATATTTTGGCGACCATACTTCGGCACAATACAAAAACGCTAATGCTATAGTGGGGCAAAATAGCAGACGGCTATTTAGCCCACCATACTGGGGCAAAATAGCTAAAGGCTATTTTAACTCAGTGTGGGGCAAAATAGCAAAAGGCTATTTTGCCACATTGCAGAATACTGGGGTAAAATAGCCATAGCCCGATAGTTCCGAAGTAACTTATGCAGGCATGCTGTGACCCTCCCTGCCGCTGCTGCCAAAGTGCTGTTTCTTTAAATTCGTTATCGGCTCCTATCGTCTGATTTCAGTAAATTTGCAAGCGCATTCGTACACATTTTCTTGTTTACGGTTAAATTTGGCAGGAATCAGAAATGGCATTTAACGCGTAGCTCAGCTGGTTGTCGACTACTGAAAAAGTCCACGGCGTGTCAAAATCAAAACAAAATGATACACAGAGAAGCCGGCACTGCGCTAGTCCTTTGTAATACGTACTGTGTTTTACAGTAATGCTATGTTTTCCGGCAATGTGGGTTGTTCCGCCGTGCACTGGTCGTTCTTTATCAAGGCGCAGTGATGATAGCGCGCCAGTTTAGATCGGCGGTACGCTCCGAATGGGACTGGGTGTGGCTCAGAGAGACGCGGTAGCATGCGGCCGTTGCGTTGAATTCGCGGTTTCTGGAAGACACAGGTTTTGGTTGTACTCAGCACGCAACCGCCCGTGAAATACAGATAACCTGGAAGACGATAATCCCGCTGTGATGCTGGCATTGCGATCGGATCCTGCCAACTGGTGTGCTTTCTCCACGTGTTGCTAGGTATGTCGTAGAATTCCACCCAAACCGCCGGACTGCTAGCGGTCTGCTCGTCAACGGAACCCACCGACAGGAAGCAGATTCTGTCGTTAGAAAGCGCGTACGTTTCCATTGAGATACTGCAGTAAAAAGGCAAGGTATACGAGTAAGCAGCTTCTTTCGTTTTCAGTAAAACGAAATTCCACCATCGCTGCGGTGTGATCGTCTTCCATGGTTATCTCTACTTTACGGTGTCTCTGTACCTAAGTATTCTGCAGATAAAATTTGAAAAAATACAATCTATCTAGTTAAATTTTTACAATATTCATTTTGTCTTAATCAAAATTAATAAAAATCAGCACAAAAATTTCTTATAATTAACCATTTATGCGCAGAAAATATAATACGGTTGAGAGAATTATAAACACACAAAATTTTGATTTACGTTTTTAAATTTCCTGAATTTAAAATAGTTAAGATCACTTGCGGAGATTCAAGTACTTTAAGTAGATTAAGTAGTTGCGGAGATTAAGTAGCTTTACTAGTAAATCTTTTTTCAAAAACAAATTTTCATTTATTGATATTAATTTTCACCACACGCGCACAAAAGGCTCGATGAAGGATCGTTATTTTTCCATTAATTTTAACTGTTCCTGTAACACGGGACCGCCCGGCATACAGTTTTCGCAGCAGGTAAACAATTTTGATTATATTGGACCGTGCCGAGAAAAATATAATGGTATCTTCGTGGTGCCAGTCACTCTGTACTCCGAACCTTCATCTATGCATCGCCGTATAATACAAAGTATTATGGTTCAACAATTCCCGGTTACACAATAACTGCATTTTGAAAAGCCTTGCATCAACGAGCCTCGTATATATCTACAGCTGCAACGTTTGGCTGGAGTTTTTTGGTCGCGTGAAACACGAAGTCCTCTTTTACAGCCATCGGTTACTGGGTACCAGCTTACAAGGTTGTACAATATATACGGCAGCAGTATTACCGTTAAGTTTAATGTACAGGGAGCGATACTAAACCCAATAAAATAATTTATTAAAATCAATCATGAATCCAAGAGTAGAATTTGCAGAAACTCAAGCAAATTGAATGATGCTTAAATGTACAAAGAAAATAGAGGCATTCAAATAAACAGGCATGCAAATACATCGCAAGCAAATACAAAATTGATAAACTACGGCATAAGCAGTGCTAAAGGCGAAAAGCATTATGCAAAACACAGAGCTTTTACAGACACGTCGTACATCATCAGTCATCCAAACCAGCGGGCCAATCATTGCTGTCACTATCGTTCTCAGCATCGTCATCACTATCGTTCTGCGAATCATCTCCCTCTCCATACGCCGCTGCGATGTGCCGATTTTCCTTCAGGACGTACTCATAATTGTCGTCACGATCGCGAAATTCGTTCCCATCGTACACCGGCGGAAGACGGTATTGCAGCGGCAGACAGAAGGTCTTCTGCGCGTAATCCACTCCCGCCACTTCATCCTGCAGTTCCTTCGACATGGGCACATCCACCACGGTCCACTGGTCAGTCTCGGCATCGTACGCTTCAAAGGTCGTCAGCGCCCGGTTCCGCTGGTTGTCACCGTCGACGTGGGTCGTTCCGCCGTACACCCAAATCTTACCCTCCTTGATGAAGACGGAGTGATGATAGCGCGCCACGTTCAGATCCGCGATGCGCTCCGGAAAAAACGCGCGGGTCAACGAGACGCGATAGCAGGCGGTCGTCGCGTTGGGGTAGCTTTCCGTGTACAGTGAGGGATCGTCGTACACGCAGCCGCCCGTGAAGTACAAGTAGCCTTGGAAGACGATGATCCCGCTGTCATGATGCAATGCCTCTGCACCTTCCAACTGGCATGCTCTTCCCACGTGTTGCTGTGGATATCGTAGTAATTCCACGCAACTCTCATCGTGTTTTCCCTCCACGGATCCAACCGACAGGAACCAGATTCGGCCGTTAGGAAGCGCGCACGCCTGCATTGAATGACTACGAAAAACACAGAAAATAAGCTGTGACTGCGAAATATTAGACAAAACGGTACTTATTCGTGCACATAGAGCGTGGGTTGTGCAAAGAAGGCTTATTACGGCAGCAGGCACAATTTAGCTGCTGGGATGCACAATAAGCGGTCATATCTTAATAATGTAAGTATCTCTGCTTACAGTTTTGTGCTTAAAGCAAACTGAGACAGCTGAGGAAAACACTTCCCGGTTAATGATGCTTATTAATTTACTATCCTTCCCGACTAGCTTGACTACCGCCAGCAAAGAAAGCTTGAACGACGAAGGTTTTTCTTAAAAAGATACTGAGTTGGAAACACAGACACCAAGATTGATGAATAAACTCACCGATTGTAACGAAAGGGAGACGAATGGTATTCCTCCGTGTAAAACGGAATTTGCCCGACTCGACGCAGTTTTCCCGTGGACATATCGTGGCAGTACCAATTCTCGCCATATCCACTACTGGCTTCACAAGCACGGTACAGCCGGTCTCCCACCGCCACCACGCACAGGCTCCCAAAAAACGGCGAATTCACCATGAGAGGGCGTGTGCTGCCGGTCATCCAGTCCATGGCGATCACTTCCCGCTCACACGAATCTCCGGTAGCGACGATCAGCTCCCGGTCAACGGCCACCGCAAATCCGTCCTGTGGGATCTTCGACCAGCGTTCGGCCAGCGTCGCTTGAAGCGAGGAGTCCAGTTTGGTCAGTTCGTTGCGGGTGAAGTCGAAGCGGAGGAGCTGGTGCGGATGACCTTCGCGCATGTGGTAGAAGATGACGTCCTTCGGAATGGCTCGCTTCAGCGACGCTCCACCGCCCATCAAACCGTAGCATCGATTGGCGAGAATCTGGTCTAGCGCTGCATTCAATGGTCCTTCAGAGGAGGCTCTTAACGATTCCATGTCCATCTGATCCCACACGACGCATTCATCCAATAACCGATGCAGATCCTCGTTGCGCCCGTCGCGGTCGCGCATGCGCCAACGCAAAACAGCCTGCAAAGGTTGGGCGAGTATACAGTTAAGCAGTTTTAATTAACATGATGCTCCCTCCAGTCAGATATTCCAAGATTAGAAATTTACAGACGCAGAAATATTTTGAAGTAATGGATAAGACTTGTTTATGGTTACTAACTTGATACACAGCTGCTTCTGATTCTGGAAGATACTCCTCATCGCTCAACAGATCCTTAACCTCTTCGGCAGTGCACTTGAGGAACTCCTCGGAATCGGTAAAATGGCTGCGGCGTGGATGGTGCTGAACAATCTCCCTAAAGGTCATTCTCTCCAAATCCATGAGCCCATCCCGACGAGCCAGACGCCACAGACGGTACAGGTTCTTCGATCGCTGCATTATCTCGCGCAGGATATCCTCGGCCATTTCCACGGCTTCGTCCATCTGCAGGTATTTGGCGGCCATCCACACTCTGACGGCGTCCTTGCTTTCCACTGACAACGTGGTCTTTGCGTCTTGGCTCAGGTGTTCCACCAATTTAACCAGCGTTTCCAGATGGACGTTCTCGGGTTGTTGCAGCTCGATAGTGGCGGCACCGCTCTCCTGAAAATTCCCGTCCAACATGGCGGCGAAGTACGGGGATCCGCGGATCAGGGCATCTTTGTTGACGGATAATGTTGCGCCACCGATTCGCAGCTGCATAGTCGTTGGCTTCTGGTGTTGCTGATGCGCAGCCTTTGACTTCTTGGGACGCGCACGAGGTTTACCCATTGTGGAGAAATCAGGGAATACTATGCGGGCAAATCAGTCTTGTACAGTGCAAACCGTAAGGATGAGGTTAGTTAGGTAAGTTACCAGAGATCGAAGCGTGGAAAGTAAAAAATAATAATCAGGAAACTAGCCAGTTCGCAACTGAGAAGTGACTGATTACGCGCTTAACGCGTCGATCCATGCTTGTGCATACATCAGTGAACAGTACGGTAATATTCTGTTTTCCTCCCATTGGTGATTCGCAGAAAAGTCGTACGTATTCGTAACTTCGTACGTGTACAGGTCTACAGTATGCAATTGAAGCAGGCAGGTTCTTCGGCCTACCGTATAGCCGGTTGCTCAACCGGCTTAAAGGGGTGCTCAACCGCTATTGGCTGCATACTTACACAGCGTGCGCATGGTCAGACCTATGGTCAAGAAAATTCCCGAAAAATTAATTTTTCTTGATTAAATTATTTGAGGAAGAGCCACCAATTTTCAGATTGGTATTCACGTTTTTTCTGGTAGCTGACTTTGGTGGGTGAAACAGTTGAACGCTGTACTTAAGGTGCAAGCTTTTATTTCATAAAATAAAGGTACATCACAGACCAAAAATAGTTAGTCACGCTTCACAACAACAAAATCTCATTTAATGCTGGCGCTCCTTCCATTGTTCCAAGGACGCAAGCAGCGTTGCCTCGCTGAATTTCCAGCCATAATCGTTGAACTTATGGTTAGTTCTTTTACAAGTTTGTACTGATAGTACTTGTACTGAAGTACGGAATTTATCAGCCATTTCCAGCATTCGCTAAGATCGATTAAACCTGTGCTTAAATTAATAACCTAAGAATAATCTAAGAACCCTAATCAGTAAGATGGCCGAAATGTAAGATGGCCGAAACTGAAATGAGCGTTGTCGGAATTGAGGTGTTAGCCGAAGTCAGCCACGTTCGGTGGCATCGTACATGTATCAGCGCATGATGCCGGGAACCAACGAAATCGGATTTACAGTAGACGGCGAAAATATATTACATCAAAATTCGGAAACGACCAAATTGTGCTTATATTACGGTGATTATTATATTTTGTCACTGCATTTTTTATTTACATTGCTATGATTTCGGCAGTCGGAGATTCTATGTATGATGGCTCTTGTTGAATAATTTGGATAACGAAACGTTACGTCCATGTATGTACTCGTACATACGAGTACTACAGGTGAATCAGGACATTTTTGTTTACGGATATTGTTTTCTCACCGATTTGACGCTGGATTTTTGCACAATTAGCCTCCAGAGTGACAGAACGAGAGAAATGGTACAAGTCTAATGTCTATGCTGAGGAAGTGCAAACTAGAATTACACTACTGCGTTATAACATTCAGTCTGAACTCCGGAAGGTTCGCAACAAAATCTGACGCATGTGAAAAATGGAAGCGTTGAAAACGTGCAAGTCATTCGCTTGTCCATTGGCTACTGCTGATCAAGGGAAGACGTTTATCTGGCAGAGAAGCCCGATTTTGGTTTTGCATCAAAGACCGCCTTCTTTGACATACTGTAAACAGTCGCAGATGCATCGGTAGCAGGTGGTCGATAGCTGTACAAGTTAATGAATTTACGTATACAAAACCTAGAAAGTATGAGCAAATTCATGGTTATAAGCGCAAAAAACTCGCGTAAGATATAGGCATTCACGATAGGCTTTCAAATATAGGTACGTACGCAAAATTTTTTCTTAAAGCACAAAAGAAGAAAATACGGCATAAAGCAGTGTTAAACGCGAAAATAGTCATACTCGTAGCATTACGCCTGCCAAAGCTTTTACAGACACGCAGCAAGTACATTATCAATCATCCAAACCAGCAGGTCACTCGCTGTCACTATCGGACTCCGAATCGTCATCCCCTCCAACTCTATATCCGGCTGCGATGCGACGATTTTCTCTCCGAACGTACTCAAAATTGTCGTCATCCTCGTGGCATTCTTTCCCATCGTATACCGGCGGAAGACGATATGGAGAAGGAACTACAGGCGACGAATGCCTCCTTCCCCGAGAAACAAAAGCCAGCGGAATGGATGGACCAGATGCAGCACACCGATGTCACCCTTCACGGACCGGACACCAAAGCGTCAGATGATCTGTTTGTCGCTACGCCGGCGCCCTGTAAAGGGGAAGATACCGGGTGTACACTAACCAACAGTCAGAAAAGTATGCACAGAATCGAGTGACCTTTTTCTTACACATCTTCCTATACTGCACCAAGATTACAGCTGATTTATTCCATCATAATTATTTGTACGGATTATGAATAGTTGGTGACCTGTCTCCACGTCTTTCAGGTGACGATCTGATTTTTGCATCCTTCACGATTGTGAAGACAACGACAGTATTCCCGAAAACTACGACAACGGCATCGACGTTGTCGACCACTGCCAAACGGGTGATTTCCTCACCGCGCTCAGTAATCTGTGATGACGAAGAAGACTGTAAGTGTACGCACTGACTGACTGGTGCATTACGATGTCTAAGCTTACTGAATTAAAAAAAAATTTAAAGAAAACTTGAAAACTCTGTACAGCAATCTATGAAAATGAAATATATACAGATAAATTGTAACCAACACATGATAAGTGAAAATTTAATACAATACTTGACCACTTGACCTTTGCCAATAGGTGATCCGGAGGCGTCCGGCGATGCCAGCCCTCTGGCCGCCCGCTCCGCCCTCTCCCGGTCCACGCGCCCGCCAATCATCATCAACGTGACCTTTACCACCCCGCGGCCCTTCACCACCCCCGCCTCCCTCTTCCGCACCGCCGAGTCTATCCAGACGCTCCTTCCCCAAACCCACCTTCACCGTCACCCCTGCTCCCGGGAAACTGGCACTCACCCACGTTCCCGCCGGCCCCAGTTCTTCCACCACCGCAGCACCTTGCGGTAATCCCCTGGACATCTTCCGGGAGAACGCGGCGCTGATCGCCGGGATCGCGGTAGGCGTGGTCATTCTGGTGGCGTTGATTGTGTTCCTGGCGGTGCGCTACCGCAAGAACGGACGCCCGGCGACGACGACGGCGGCGGCCGACGGCGCCAAGACCTACCAGACCTTCAGTAAGCCCGAGCCGAGTCCGGCCGGGACGGTGCAGCGCAACGGGCATGCTCGGCCGGTGCAGACCGGCGGAAATGGGACGATGGGGCGGAACAAGGATAAAGAGTATTATGTCTGACCGCGGTTGTTCTAGTGCCGATTCCGGTTGGACACGGAACGGACGATGCATTTACTTGTGTACATCCATGACAGAAACTTGCAACGGCTGACAAATTTTTCTAATCATATGAGTACATTATGTTACTAAAACTTTTATGCGCTTTCATAAGGCTGGTGCTAGAAAAAATATAAAAAACAACAAACGTTTTTGTCGTGCAAAGAGGTCCGGTTTTGTTTTTCATGACCAACAAATCATTTTTGATAAAATTGGTGAAAATCTCAGTCACAAGCATGTAATGGTACGATAGCAGTCTACCCATGCTTGTTGCACACCAAAAACACTGACAAAAACACAAAAAACACTACCAGATTCACATTGCTCGAATTCCCTATGTAGGAGCACAAAAACACACATTCCCGTAAGCTTATAAATACACAGCGGACTTCATAAAGATGTTTACACCCAAAGCCGATAGCGGTATGCGTATGAATGGATGTGCGTAAAGTGTAAACATCATTTTCAAGTCCAGCGTGTATCTCAAAATTACACAACTGAATGCATGGAAGGTAAGTACTCCTTCAAAAATGGACACGAAACCAATCAAATCCTCAATTAGAATAGGTAACCTTTCAGGAATTAATGAATTGTGGCCAGGCAAACTGTACAGAGCCAAAATTTTATGGAGTTCCTAGCGTTAGAGAGCCGTGGAATTAACCATTTACACTAAAGCGCTCAAACCAGTGGGCCACTCGCATTCTGGGTCTTCCTCCAACAAGCCATTTCCCCGTTCATTCTTGTCCGTCATTCGGTAGTGATATCCTTCGCCGTTGTACTCATAATCGTTGTCAACATGATACCGGTCCCCATCACAAACCACCGGAAGCGTGTGTTGCAGGGGCAAACAGACGGTCTTCTGTGCGTGAATCCTTCCAGCCACTTCCGCTTGCAGTTCCTTCGACACTGGTACATCCATCATAATCCACTGGCTAGTCTCGGCATGGTACGCCTCAAAGGATTCCAGCGTCTGATTCCGATGATTGTGATCTTGGGTCATTCCGCCGTAAACCCAAATCTGACCGTCCTTAATAAAGACACAGTGATGATAGCGCGCCACGTTCAAATCTCCGATGCGCTCCGGTTGGGACTGGGCGTGGCTCAGCAAGACGCGGTAGCAGGCGGTGGTCGCGTTGCCATCACTCTTGTTATACAAGGAAGGATCGGCATAGAGACAACCGCCCGGCCCGTGAAGTAGAGATATCCTTGGAATACAATCATCTCGCAGCGATAATGAAATTTCGTTGGATCCGTCCAGCTGGTGTGCTTCGCCCATGTAAAGCTGTGGATGTCGTAGGATTCCACCCAGCTCCCCGGATGACTCTTGGGTTTCCCATCCACGGAACCAATTGACAGGAACCAGATCCGACCGCCGTTCGCAATTGCGCACGCTTCCATGGCGAAACTGTGGAAAAACAGTTCAATCAGGTGTGATTGCATTAATTTGCATACACTGTATGGCAACAACAACGAAACTAGGATTTCCTGTCAGCACACTACGAATCCTACGCAAAAGTTGGCAGAAACCCTGAAACGTTGCTGAAAGCATCGCTGCGTAAAGCAAAATTCGCTTTAAAGCACTTATACTATTTACATTCATAATTTTGACGGCTACAACCAGACACTAACTGCAGTTCGCTTAAAGATGCTGTACAAGTACCGGTTTCACTTTTCCCTGGAAGAGATTTCCAAAAACCCGCTTTTCTTACAAAAGTACAGCAAAATTTGATCTTTCATATGAAAGTTCTGAAGTATAGAGCTGTAAAACGTACTGCATATACAGTAGTGATTTTGTATATATTTATAATATATACAGTAAATAGTCGATAAATCGTACTAACTGCTCCTCACAGTTTCGGAAATTAAATTTAAGAGCGGCGTCAAAACCGGCGCACCACGCTAAATCGAAGTACAAAAGTAACTATACAAAACTAACTCTAACAAAAGTAAAAAGTAACAAAAGCAACTAGGATCTTTTTTTTAATAATACGCTTTCGCGGGGTTTACTTTTAATAAAAATTTCAAATTTTAAACATTGAAAAAACATATCTACCCGAGTAGGTGTTCTTCATTCGGTTTCTAGAGTGCACATACGACACCAAAGTGATCAAACGACAGACAGACAAACAGAAACTCACCGGTTATACCGCTGCGGTGGTTTCTCCTCAGACTGGTAGTCCGGGATGTGCCCGACGGCCCCGACCTGAGGCAGTTGTCCCGTGGTTAAATCGAAGCAGTACCACACTTCGGTATTACCCATCTTTGTTTTGCAAGCACGGTACAACTGGTTTCCAACCACCACCGCACACAGGCATCCGCTAAACGGCGGGTTCACAATCAAAGTGCGCACACTGCCCGTAATGCCGTCCATCGCGATTACTTCCATCTTACCGAAATGAACGACAGGATCGACAATCAGTTCCCGTCCGATGGCCACCGCAAAAGCGCCGGGTAAGATTGTGGAACAGCATTTAGCCAGTGTCGCCTGGAGTGGTGAATCCAGTTTGGTCAGTTCGTTGCGGGCGAAGTCGAAGCGTAGAAGCTGGTGCGGATGTCCTTGGCGCAGGTGGTAGAAGATGACCTCTTTCGGCATGACGCGATTCAGCAACGCTCTATCACCCAGCAGACCACGGTTTCGCTCGTCACGAATTCGGGCTAGCGCTGCATGCACTGGACCTAGCGGTGGTGATAAGGGAGCCGATGTTAGTGATTCCACGCCATGCATCCGCCCAGCAAACGATGCAGACTTTCGGTGGCATCGTGCATGTGCCAGCGCAATATCGCCTGCAAACGATGGAAAGGCATTTATAATACGAGTAATATGCTTATTAAGTACTCGTAATGTAATATGCTTATTGATAATAATGTAATGTAATATAATAATGTAAGATGTTTATTAAGTAATATGCTTCTTATTATGATTATTATTGTAATATGTATTATGCTTATTAATGTAATATGCTTATGCAATATGCTCGTAATGTAATATGCTTATTAAGTACCGGGTGGCCGAACAAAATGGCCGTCTAATTTACCAAGGTGCCCTGGCTCAGTCTATAGTCTGATTGCCAATGGTTAATTTTATCTGAAAGAGCAACTGTAGGACGTACAAAATTTATGTTATAAACCTTACGTCAAGGTCTGATTTTATAGTAAATTGTTTTGGAAAACTAGGTGGAGTTTAAGGATGTCCGGAAACGAAAATTTAGTTCTCTATTTTAGAACAAAAATCTGGTTATTTATAGAAGTACATTACTGTGTCACATTACAATTTTTGGAAGATAAGTTGTTCCTTGGTTTTTTACTGCTAAGAGCTATGACTTTTGTGACCGTTCCAATAGGAAACGAGGAGGTCTAGCTCGCACATGAAATTCTCGTGAAACAAGTAGCAATTTTGAAGACCATTTCTATGAACACTTGAGAAAATTTTCTAGATCAAACCCGTTTTGCAGGCATGCCAATGTCTTAGCTACCCTATCGGCTAAACCGACATTTTGATGCGCCAGGTCGTGCAACAAAAATTATAGCGAAATGTATAAAAATCAGGTAACAAACTTAAAGCTTTTTTTTCGAAAGTACCAACTTCTGTATAGCACATCTGGCGCAAGGACTATGTCAACAAATTTTTTCTGAATGGAAAACGATGCCATTCTCTAGATAAAATCTTGAAAATGTAAAAAGCTCTTACGGAAGGAAAATGCCGCAAAGATTCTGAATTCTTATGAGCTACACGAGAAATTTTTACACGATTTTGGTTGGCCCCTTATAACGAGTGTAATCAAATTTTCAAAACAATTTTGTTTTCAATAGTGAATAAAATTTCTATCGAATGAGTTTAAACTGTTACATGTATTAACGGTTCGTTGAGAAAACAAGCCAAAAAACGAAGACGGCCATTTGTTCAGCCAACTGGTACGAGTACTTAACGCATTGCTTGAATGGATTTCAGTTACGAATACAATCATACTTACTATCATATAGCGGCAAAAGATTTGATATAGTAAATATAATAGTATTTTTTTCTTGTTATATTATTTTGGACTAATTAGTGATTACTAATTGCTACTTCCCTAGGTTACGAGCGGTTTGCTGTGCTGACGAAAGTTACAAAAACTCAGGAACTTCCCAAATGTTTAACATTGAAACGAACGAACGAACAAATTGAACAGAACAGCACGAGATATTGAACTTCCATTCCCTGAGAGTCAACGACCATCAGCTGAAACAAGCTTCACAGATTTGGTTGAAGTTCAGAAACTTCAGACTCATCAAGTTAGACCACGACATCGTCGCTGCAATTAGCGATCAAATGCGTTACGTTCAAGAATCATCGTACTGAAGCGGAACAGACAACACGTCTACGTTCAACAATCATCGGTCTCGTACTGTAATACGCCGTCATGCGCGTTAATACTTTTCTACTAACAGTGCGGCATTAAATTTTGCGACTCATCGTCAGCGTAAGATCGATCGCTATCACGTGCTTTGGTTCGAAGTTTTCAAGAATCCAAGACTCTACGAATACAATATCATTAGATCGATTGGAGCAGGTTTAGAACAGGAAAACCACAGGAACAGATTTTAAAACTTATCATCTACCCAGGCAGAATGCCGGTTAAGAGCAATCTTCATTATTTTATTCGAGTTTAGGGGCACGTGGTATTATTATGTCATTCAATTAGGAAATAAATATTCTAATTACAGATAATTCCAAGTCAACAGAGGAGGCAAATACATAGGCAGTGTTCGAAAAAAACCGTCGGTTTTCTGGGCATGACCGCCATGACGAACCATTGCCGACCATGGATCAGCATGCAAACTGCAAAGCGAGCGCAAAATAATTTATCATTAATTCAATATCCGGATTTTTACGAGCATACTATTGAGCATACTGCTACTGCATACTCACTGAGCATACGTATACTGCTACTGCGCAGTTTAGACCGATGATATCCAGCAACGGGGCTAATGTTTCATGCTGCTGGTACGTACATTATGGCACGTTGTTAACCTGTTCTTGAGTCAGAAATCGGTCCAAGCCTAATAAAATTCTGCACTGTACTACGTAAATCGATTGGTCAGGAATTCTTACCAATCCATTTACGCACAGTGCAGAATTTTGTTAGGCTTTAACCACAGAACCGTCAGAACGTGATAGAAACATAATTAATTTTGTATATTACTTTCAGTTTGATGGGTTACGCCAAGTCAAAAGCATTCAGATGCACAAATTGTAAATTAGTAATTGATTTGAACAGAATTTTGCCGATTGTGTAGTACGTAGTTGATTTGAAAAAATTTGTACTTGTACATGGCTGTGCTTGATTTGTAAGTATTGTTTCAGTATCGCGCATCGGTAGCAGGTGGTACGATATCAAAATTAGCATAAGTTGATTGTACATATAGACTATATGTAAACTTGGTGCAATGCTCAAATAAATCATGAATCAAAAAGTATTATTCGCACAAAATCATACTTGAACTGTTTAACTATACGTTCAACATACACAGACAATTTTGATGATTCGCGTAAAATATAGGCAATTAAATAAACAGGTAGGCACGCAAAAATTTACGCACGCACGAGCAAATAATAAAAATTCGGCATAAGCAGTGTTAAACGCCAAAAAGCTTCATACTCGTAGCATTACGCCTGACGGCTGTCACAAACACGCAGGAAGTACATCATCAATCATCCAAACCAGCGGGCCACTCGCTGTCACTGTTGTTCTCCGAATCGTCCTCACTATCGTTTTCCGAATCGTTATCCACTCCATATCCGGCTGCGATGCGACGATTTTCCTCCAGAACGTACTCAAAATTGTCGTCATCCTCGTCGCATTCGTTCCCATCGTACACCGGCGGAAGACGGTGTTGCA
This sequence comes from Paramacrobiotus metropolitanus, assembly GCF_019649055.1. Classification (NCBI taxonomy): domain Eukaryota; kingdom Metazoa; phylum Tardigrada; class Eutardigrada; order Parachela; family Macrobiotidae; genus Paramacrobiotus; species Paramacrobiotus metropolitanus. The sequence continues at coordinate 216,769 of NW_026570369.1, read as the reverse complement.
GCGGCACACAGACGGTCTTCTGCGAGTAATCCCCTCCCGCCACTTCTTCCTGTAGTTCCTTTGACATCGGTATATCCATCACGGTCCACTGGTTAGTCTCGGCATCGTACGCTTCCAAGGACGTCAGCGCCCGGTTCCGCTGGTTGTCCCCATCAACGTGGGTCGTCCCGCCGTACACCCAGATCTTCCCGTCCTTGAGGAAGATGAAGTGACGATAGCGCGCCACGTTCAGATCCGCAATGCGCTCTGGCCAATACCCGCGGGTCAAAGAGATGCGGTAGCAGGCGGTGGTGACGTTGGGATAACTGTCCAGGTAGTCCAGGGGATCGTCGTACACGCACCCGCCAGTGAAGTACAGGTCGCACTGGAAGACGATGACCCCGCTGTCATGATGGAACTCCTCTGTATCTGTCCAACTGGCATGCTTTTCCCATGTGTTGCTGTGGATATCGTAGGATTCCACGCAACTCTGCGGATGGTTATCGTGCTTTTCGTCTACTGATCCAACCAGATTCAGGAAGCGCGTAGGCTTCCATTGCGACTACGAAACACACATCAAGTAAAACTGATGAAGACACCGAAGTATCATATAAGACATAACTGATGGATTCTTGAACTGCTGACATGTCGCTGAAAACAATGCGCTCCAGGAAATATTCAGAATTACTTAGAAATCTTAGCACGGTGTTCACTGTTGTAGGTAAAATATTGATGCATAATTATATGACCATCGAAGCGTTTAAAATAGAGCAGCTAAAGTTATTAATAGCCGCCCTTTAATTGTTAACATCGCACAATAACGATCAATGCGCTAGTGCATTTGATCCATCGTTGTATCTTATTTTCTATTGTCACGAGCCACACCCCATTGTTAAATAACGCTCTAGATCTTTCTTCGTAGTTCTTATGCTGATCTGTCCTGATGCTTAGAGTATAACAGCACTGCGATGCTGCCAGAAAATGCGCTCTGTTCATTTGGACTTCCATCAGAAGTTGCCACTAGCTGCTGTTTTGTTAGTATAGTTGGCTAGTATTAGTGCCATCTTCCACTATTCCCGTCATCCCGGATAGTATAGCCACATTTATACTCGTAACATTACGGCAAGTTCATCAGCAAATTCCCAGAAAATTTCTAACTTATGACAACTTACTTCCTAGTTAATAAACACGATTTTACTTGAATCACTTCCCAGTTAAAATAACTCACCGGTTATATCGTAACGCATACCCACTCCTCTCAGACGTGTAATACAGGATTTGCCCGACCCGACGCATTTGTCCGGTACCCAGATCGTGGCAGTGCCAATTTACGCCATATCCACCAGCTTCCCAAGCACGGTAGAGACGGTCTCCCACCGCCACCACACACAGGGTTGCACAAAACGGCGAATTCACTACGAGAGGGCGTGTGCTGCCAGTGATACAATCCATCGCGATCACCTCTTCCTCAAACGAATGTTTTCCAGTAGCGACGATCAGCTCCCGGCCCACGGCCACCGCGAAATTGTCGGCTTTGATCTGGGGCCAGCGCTCAGCGAGCGTCGTTGCAGCGGTGAATCCAGCTTGACCAGTTCGTTGCGGGCGAAGTCGAAGCGAAGGAGCTGGTGCGGATGGCCGTCGCGCATGTGGTAGAAGATGGCTTCTTTCGGCGTGGCCCGCTTCAGCAACGCTCCACCGCCCATCAGACCGTTTCGTCGATCCTCGAGAATCTCGGTTAGCACTTTATTCAAAGGCCCCGTGGAGGAACTTATCAGCGACTCTATGTCCAGATGATCCACACGACGCATTCGTCCAGCAGCTGATGCAGATACTCCTGGCGCCCGGCGTCGTCGTGCATGCACCAACCGCAACACAACCGCAAATGTTGTACGAGAATACAGTTTAGCAGTTTTGATTAACATGATACTTTCCTCCAGTTATGCATCCCAAGGTTAGAAATTTACAAACACAGAAATACAGAAACGTTTTTAGGTAGTAACTGATAATAATTATCCCTGAAAGATTAACTCCTGCTAATTGTGAGATGGATACCTCTATTAGAATTTTACTTAGCCTAACTCGTAATTGTAGCAAATTATTGTGTTCGAATAATTTATATTTTTAACCTAATAAATAATATTTAAAACAACTGAAAATAACCACTTAAAAATTTGGGCGCTCCGAAGATAATTCTGTTCCATAAAGAGCACTAACCCGATACACAGCTGCTTCAGATTCTGGAACATACTCCTCATCGCTCAACAGATCTTTAACCTCTTCGGCAGTGCACTTGAGGAACTCCTCGGAATGGGTAAAGTGGGTGCGGCGTGGATGGTGTTGAACAATCTCCCTAAAGGTCATTCTCTCCAATTCCATCAGCCCATCCCGACGAGCCAGACGCCACAAACGGTACAGGTTTTTCGGTCGCTCCATTATCTCGCGCAGGATATCCTCGGCCATTTCCACGGCTTCATCCATCTGCAGGTATTTGGCGGCCATCCACACTCTGCCGACGTCTTTGCGTTCCAAAGACAACTTGGTCTTGGAGTCTCCAAGGTTCAGGTGTTCCAACAGTTTAACCAGCGTTTCCAGATGGACGTTCTCGGGTTGTTGCAGCTCGATAGTGGCGGCGCCGCTCTCCTGGAAATTCCCGTCCAACATGGCGGCGAAGTACCGGGATCCCCGGATCAGGGCATCTTTGTTGACGGATAATGTTGCGTCACCGATTCGCAGCTGCGTAGTCGTTGGCTTCTGGTGCTGCGGACGCGCTGGATTTGACTTCTTGGGACGAGCGCGAGGTTTAGCCATAGTGGAGAAACCAGGGAATATGTTTGCAAATCCGTATTCTACAATGCAAACTTTATAGTGAGGTTAGGTAAATTACTACCGTAGATATCCAAGCGTGAAAATTAAAAAAGTAATCAGGAGACTCGGCAAGTCCGAACTGAAAAGTAATGGGTATCGGATGGGTATCGGATTTAACGCATCAGCTACTTAGTACATTCAGTGAATGGCAAACACCTATACACTATAGTGCATTGCCGACTGCGCGCGGGCGGGCCAATCATCCAAACCAGCGGGCCAATCATTGCTGTCACTATCGTTCTCGGAATCGTCATCACTATCGTTCTCCGAATCATCTCCTCTCCATACGCCGCTGCGATGTGACGATTTTCCTTCAGGACGTACTCATAATTGTCGTCACGATCGCGGCATTCATTCCCGTCGCACACGGGCGGACGACGGTGCTGCAGCGGCAGGCAGAAGGTCTTCTGTGCGTAATCCCCGCCAGTCAGTTCTGCCTGCAGTTCCTTCGTCATGGGAACATCCATCACGGTCCACCGGTCAGCCTCGGCATCGTACGCCTCGAACGACGTCAGCGCTTGCTTCCGCTGATTGTCCCCGTCGACGTGGGTCGTTCCGCCGTACACCCAGATCTGTCCGTCCTTGATGAAGACGCAATGATGTAGCGCGCCACGTTCAGGTCCGCGATTCGCTCCGGTTGGGACTGGGCGTGGCTCAGGGAAACGCGGTAGCAGGCCGGAGTAACACTGCCGTCGCTCTCCTCTGGAGAAAACGGATCATCGTACAGATAGCCGCCCATGAAGTACAAATAGCCTTGGAACACGATTATCCCGCAGCGATGATGGAACAGCGTGTGGTCCTTCCAACCAGTGTGCTTGGTGACTTGGTCCATGTGTTAGTCGGAATGTCGTACATCTCCACGACACTCTCCGGAAGGTTGTGGTACTTTTTATCAAAGGAACCGACGGACAGAAACCAGATTCGGCCGTGGGGAACGGCGCAGGCCTCCATCGACACACTGTAAAGAGCGAATTTCAGCGTCACTCTGTAGTTGTGTCACACAACGTAGCATCACACAACTTGTGTGATGCTACGCAGAATTTGTGTGATGCTACGCAGAATTTGAAAGTGAATATATTTTGTTTTTGAATTGTGCTAACGGTAAGTACCAGTATATCCCAGTAAATGGTTTTAGCTTATAGAATGGTTGCACCAGCAAATGTTACTAATGACTGAGATTATCTAAAAACGCGCGCTAAATAAAAGTTTATTTTGGATCCCATAGGGCGGGCATGCGTCGTCTGGGATATCTTCAGGATATACTGGATATAAATAATTCGTCGTCAGATACTTTGTAATATTGCAGAGTAGCAGTAGACTGCCAGTAGTTACTGCTAGTTACTACTATTAGTTGTACTTATAATAATTTTTATAATTTAAACGAAACATCATGCAGCGAAATCGCTGATATTAGATTTAGATCGCGGTTTGAACATTTCACAATACATGATAATATGAGCTGAAGTTTATACAAAATCGACAACGTTACTGGTTTGCGACACTCCAACGTTCCGCTTAAACTTTTCAAAATTAATTCATTTTGTATAAAAGTTAAAAATGGGTAATAAATTGTAGAAAAGTGCTGATATGTAATATATACTGTATACTTTGTAAGTCGTTGCTAAAACTTGTCAAAATCGCTTTTCACAATCGAGTAACAACTAGTAAACGACGCTCGCACTTCACAAGTTCTGTACAAGTCTTCACAAGTTCTGTACAAGTGTAAATCGAAATCCATGCAAGTACAGAGAAGTCGCCGCCCTGGTTACGTGTATATGGCAAGAGCTATAACTTGGGACATAATTTACTTACGCATAAAACCGAGTGTGACATTTTGCTGGTATAGCTCAAATTGTTAAGATTAGTTTAGTTTTATAGTAATTCTTGTGCTGAATAACTTCTCTTTGATTGTACTTGAAAAAAACAAGTAGAAGAGTGTATACACGTTGAAATGTGGACTGCACTGGTGTTTTCCCCATAGACGCATATGCTTAACCTTGCGAAGCGTCTCATCTGAAATGACACAATAGAGCCGAAATCACATCTCATTAGCGATTGTGCCGTTGTCAATTGCAAGGTGAGTATTAAAACAGTTAAAGAAAACTTTAACTAGTTGATTTCAAATCTGGCTGCTTTCAAAATGAATTAGGAAAAATTAAGAAACACCAACGACCAACCTGATATACTGCCGCTTCGGAATGCGGAATATAGCCCTCGTTAGTCAGCAGATCCGTGACCTCTTCCGCACTACACTGGAGGAACATCTCGGGGCCAGAGACCGAAGAGCGGCGTGGATGCTGCTGGACTATCTTCGTTACGGCTAGCTTCTCCAGATCCGGCAGTCCCACCCGACGACCCATTCGCCACAGACGGTACAAATTCTCTTGTCGTTGCATTATCTAATCCAAGATATACTCGACCCTTTCCACGGCTATGCGCATCTGCAGATATTTAGCGGTCATCCACACTCGGACGGCGTCTTTGCGTTCAATAGGTAACTTGTAAATGGGGTCTCCACTGTTCAGCCATTCCACTAGTTTGACCAGCGGTTCCAGATGAACATTGTCCGGTTGTTGCAGCTCGATACTTGTGGTGTCGCTCTCCTGGAAATTCCCGTCCAGCATGGCGGCGAAGTACGGTGATCCTTGGATGAGGGCGTCTTTGTTTACGGACAGTGTTGTGGCACCGATTCGCAGCTGCGTCTTCAGTAGTAAGGTCAACAGGTAAGACCACTTTGTCAAGACTAGCGGAGGTGTACAAATATGAGCCAAGCGGATTAATGGACCGGGTGGAGAAAGAATGCGGGGGTTTATAATATAGTAGTACGTACTGTATATTATATTATGTATCTTGTGCGGTCACTCGGCAACGTGTGTCAGTTAGCACTGGGAAAATGTGGTTTATTGTGGTTCTTCACGACCGCAGCATACTTATGTAATACTGTAGCCGTTCGATGATGTGAGACCACTGATAGATCCGGCGCTGCCTTCCACTCGTTAGCCATTGAGCACGAGCCTTCCTCCCACCGGGCGGCGCACACTTTAAAACAATTTTTTTTGTTGCAAGGAATTAAAAAATAGTAAAGAACAGTAAAACGTGTCAAATGTTGGTAGCAGCTGAGGAAAATCAAATACATTTTTTGCATGGAGCAAAGTATGGATATTGGGCTGGCATTTTTCCGTACACTAGACTCTATGGTCTCACTTCATCTAGCGGTTACAGTAGTAGAAACCCTGCGCCCCTCATGGCAGTAGAATGGGGTACATCACTTCGTCTCGCTGCGTACTACGGTACATACGGTGCAAGGGACGATGGCGTTGCTGCATGTACGGCACAGTGTGGTATACCACCGGTCAATGCACGTGGGCTGACGGCCCCCTGTCAGCCGGCCCATGCACTGTGCTGCGCATACATTAGCGTATACCGCATTCAAAAATATAAATGTGGGTTCGCCACAATATTATTTGCAGTGCAGTTATCATCCAGGTAAAAAATTCCTCCATCTTTTTAGTGGATTTAGTTTAGTTCATGTAAAGTAAGTAATAACGTAGGTGTAGGGTGAAGTTTTTTTGTGGTTCGTGGATTTCGCACGGATTTGTTTGCAGTGCTTTGACGATGCTTTTTGCCAGATGCAACTGAATACCACGGTGAAAGAATAAAAAACTAAAATATAAAGATTAGGATTGAATTTTGTGTGTTCATTCTTACAGTAATTGCAAAAACGAACTATCAGAAGTTAAAAACATAACTTTTGTTTTATTCTGCTCGAGTCGAGCAGTAGGAAAAAACACAACAGCCGCTTACGCGCTAGTTTTAATTGAGTTAAACTCATAAAATGGTTAGGAAAATGCGTACTGGTGTATGTACGGAGACCGAAGCGCTGTAATTGTTTCGCTACTTCGGATACCCTGTTTAATTTTAATAAACGTCATAATAATTACATGATGCAAAGAACTGGTCTTTCATCGAGCTCTTAGAAAATCAAGAAGATTGGACCATGAGTTATATTTTTCTGATAATACTGTCATGCTACAGTCGTAATCATTTTTTAAAAATAAAACACTATGAAAGAAGAAATTTTAAAATCATATTTAAAGATGGTGGAACGTTAGCCACAAATTGAAAATCACTTAGCAGTTATTTAACGACGCGGAGGCGCTTTTGATGTAATGGCTCCTGGTGCTGTATGGCATACTCAGATGGAAGGCCGCACTTCGATGATGTTGATAAGAGTACTCCGTAATTAAATCTATAAAACAAAACCAAGCCGTGTGCATGACAGCAGAAAATATACGAAAACATGAGAAAATATAAGATTTTATTGCTTCTTACCACGTAGATTCAGGATGCCAATGAGTCGCAGCTCCGGTAGACCGTTTAAAATACGGGTTGTTAACAGCAGGAGATTTACCAATTGGTACTCCATTTGGTGGTGGCGGCTAACCACGGCTGCCGTCTGATAATACGGTTGCGGTTGTTGAGAGAAGTAGGTGATAGTGTTGTTCGGCGGTGGAGACTCGGGTGAATCAACCAGAAGGGGCGCAAGGTCTGGTGTTGGACGTACGTAGTTGGGTACTGGGGATTCTGATGACCTTTGTCGTACGGGGGAGAGACTCGGTGAAGACAGGATGGTACTGGGCGATGGCGGGTTGGAAATCGGTGAATATGACTCCATGACCTCGGCCACCCGTGCCGCAGTTCTCGGAGACCGGTGTACCACCAAGTCCTGGGAAGATGAGGAGGTTATGGCACGAGCCCACTGGGGGATTTCCCAATACGGAGGGAGGCTTAAAGAACCGAGAACTGGTTGACCACTGTAAAGGACTGGCAGGAGCGGTACTGTGGCGCTGGTTCTTGGTGACACGACGGTCGGTGGTGCGGCAACTGCTGGCACTGGTCTGAATGGACTCAGCGTACGGGAAGTTGCTGACGGAGGGAGCCAGGACCGTAGCATTTGGAGGAACTCTTCCGTCAGGTGAAGGTTGGGAGGAGAGTGCAGTGGAGGATACGATGGCACCTGATAAACTGACCTCGCTGTGGGTGGTAGAGCATGGTAACCCCGTGGTGGAATGCAGTACGGTGCCGGGGGGCGGTGGTGGGTCGCACGGCGAATATATGGACGATGAAGCGGCGCGTTGCGACTGTCCATGGCAAGGACGGTTAGGACATTGTACAGAACCTCGTACAGCACTACCTTTGGCTTCGGCCAACCCGGTAAATCACACCGTTGAAGAATCTACAACCGATTATGGTTGGTTGGATGAATGGATGAAGGAAGTAAACGTATCAAGTTTTTCAGAACTAGGTGAGACCTGGCAGCAGCTGTTTCCCACCACCCAACAAGTAATATTGTGTAGTGTACGTACATATATAGACTGTATCTATTGTCGTATAGCAACGATGGTTATTGTGATACTTCTTACTTGTTGTTATTACCAGTTATCATTCAGTATCGATTGTACTGATGTGTGGTTAATTAATAAATATTAACTACAATACGGAGAGACTTCACATATTGATTTCAGTTAAAAAATATCTAATATTAATAAATCCTTTACAGGCGATTTTTTTACCATCAACTTTGAGTTTTCGGGAGATTTGGATGCACCAACCGATGCCACGGACGGTACGTTTCTGGTCAATCAGAACGGAGGACAACACAACAATGCTGCAGATTTTCAGCAGCAGAACACGGTGGCAGAATTCTTTCATGAACGCAAGACCCACAATCCGATGAAAAATAATATTAAATTAAACAAAAAAAATAGTATTAAAAAAATAATAAAAGGGTTAATAAGATAACTTAAAATTTAAAAAAAAAGATCGGAATGAATAACAAACAAATGGTCCTGTTTACAGAGCATTATATGGACGTCGAGGAACCGTTCGCTGTAGGCTACGCGCTAGAAGACCGGACTACGAGTAATCATTGTTAGATAGATATTTAGTCTAACGATTAATAATCTTGGTTTTTTTTAGGCAGCAAGGCTGTCTGCTACGATTTCAGCTCGCCGTCAACCGTCACCGTTGTGGACCAAGGGCAGGCTGGCGGACATTGGGTGTCCGAAGCGGTCGCTCTGACGCTGTTAAGTCCTCCCTCCCGTGTCTGGATGCGGACTAATCAAGAAGCCAGCCATCACGAACTGATTCCTCTTCAACTGCGCCAGGTTCCGTGGGATGTAGAGGCGGAAAACCTGCTGATGTACTTTGGAGGCGACATCAACTGGACTGGCTGGTTTAGCCACGCGATGCTGGTATTTTTCACCAAGCGCAGTATTCTGGAAATGACTCGAGAGGAGCTACAGATTTTGTTGAAATACCTGTTCGATGGTGGATGGCAGCATGATGCTGTGCATGCCATCGACGCAAGCGATTGTAAAGATATGCCGGTGCCACCGTATCGCCGCTTTAGCCGCACCCTTATTGCGTGGTACCGAAAATTTGCAGCTGGGACTAAGCGATGGCAAAAGCTGGTAACATCGTACTTGACTCTGACTCGTACTAGTCAATTCAATACGTTCGAAGGTTGTGTCAACATCAATCTCGCAGCTGTAGAGTCTTTACTGAAGCAACGATCTGTACTCTCTGTGCTCTTAACGGATAACGTGGTAGTTCCCGAGCGTTTTAACCATGATCTGTTTTCCAAAACGATGGTGATGCAACCATAATATTGAACCTGAAAACAAAACGTCAAAAGATGATCGAATACGATTAGCCGTATTATACTCCACCATCACCAAAAGTACAAAAAGATAATCAATTCTGATTATCCTTATTCTACGCCACGATTACTGGTAGTACAAAAAGATAATCAGTTTTGATTATCCAGTTGGACTGGGCTGTACGAAATGTACGCAGTTTTGATTATCTGTATTACAGAAGCCGTTTTGGGAGATAATCAAAATCGATTATGTGCCCTGGTATAAAAGAACTCTCCCGCAAGATGAAATGCATAGTATTTTGTCTCTTTTTCTTTCAAAGTCATGGATGACCTTAACAACGACATTCCGTATGCAGTGGAGGATTTCATTAACGTTGAATGTACTGGTGAGAAATTTTCCAAAAAATACGGGTTACATTTCAAGTGTTTTTCTGTAAAAGTGTCTGAGCTAGAGAAATTACCTTTTTCGGATGTGCCCATTGTTATAACCCAGATTTTAGAGAACATACTAGACACTCTCCTGGAAGATGTCGGACCGAGCGAAATGGTCAGGATGCGCTTGGACTCGAAGTGTCTGAGTCGACCAATCTGGACCCCACCAATTCAACGTTCGCAACTGACTGTCGCCCGCTGGATGGCAGAGGTCGCTCGTGTGCTAAACTCTTACGAAGAGTTCGTTATCGACGAGGCATTTGAGATCTCCCTTCAGTATACGGATATTCCTAAAGGCAGTTGTAATCGTGAGGTTCCCGCTTTACTTCGGAAACGACTAGATAAGATGAGATCAGTGGTGGTGATCAAGAATTTCGACCAGATCTGCCTTGCCCGCGCGTTAGTTATTGGGAAGGCTCATGCGGATGAAAACAAGAATCTGCATCGGAAGTTATTACGCGGAGGGAAGTTACAGACAAAAGAAGCTCAGTGTCTGATTTTCCGAGCGGGTTTCACCGAAGAAGAATTCAATCTGCGACACCTGCATAAATTCCAAGAAATTTTACATGAGTATCAGATTATTGTTGTCAGTGTGGATCACGCTAATTTGATGGTCTTCAAAGGTCCCCCACAGAAGAAAAAGATTATCTTGCTGCATCACGGCCACCATTTTGATTTGCTGAATTCACTGCCAGCATTTTTTCAGAAAAGAAACTGGTGCTATTCTTGCGACAAAGGCTATTCTGATCGAAGGAGCCATCGCTGTTCCTTTATCTGAAAGGCTTGTCTTCTACCATCATGACCTTCGGATTCCAGTGCTATGGTCCATTGTGCTGAATGCAATCGAGACGTTTTCGGTTAGGAGTGCTACGCACACCACAAGCTAGTTGCAACTGAAGACAAACCCAATCGGAAAAGTCTCTGCAGCACGATGTTTGTATGCAAAAACTGTATACGCATCGTTTCGATGAAACGAAGGAACATTCACCAATGTGGAGAAATATTCTGCAAAACCTGTCAAATTCATGCTCAACCACAGTCACACCGGTGTCATATGAAGCCACACAAGATCGATGCTGATGAATTGGAAATAAATGAGAACGCCGACTTTCTCTACTTTGATTTTGAAACCTATGTTGAAGAAAACGGAACTTTGGTGCCAAACTTAGCGGTACGTTATTATAACGTGTTAGTTTCCAAGAAAATTTAAAATATCAATTTTAAATTTTTTTTGTAGGTTGTGCAGGACGACAGCGGTAACGAGTGGGTTTTCCCGGACGAAAATGTTCCTCTCAGCGGTGATATCACGAATGAGTTGTGCGCTTTTTTGTTCAGTGAGAAACACCGAAATTACTTTATTATTGCCCATAATTTTAAGATACAAAATTTATTTTATTGCAAAGCTTTTTGCTCCAGACACTGTTTTTTCTGTAGTCTTTTGATGTATACTTCATTCTCAACTGGCTCCTTAAAAACGGCATCGTCCCGAAAGTAATCCTAAATGTTGGAAAAATACTGCAGCTGGACGTGCCCCAACTAAACATCCGGTTCCGAGATAGTATCAATTATAATCCCCGAAGCCTGGCAAAATGGCCAGCAACGTTTGGCTTACCGGAAATTAGCAAAGGAACGTTCCCGCACCGGTTTAACAGAAAAGAAAATTGGGACCAGATCGTTCCATTCCCAACGCTGGACGATTACGGGTACCAAACCATGAACAACAAAGCAGAAGAGTCTTTCCAACGATGGTATGAAAAAGAAAAACAGGAAAAGAATAACCTATTCGATTTCCGAGAAAAATTCGTCAATTATTGTAAGATGGACGTTACGGTCCTCCGGTTGTGCTGCCAACAGTTTCGAAAGATCTTTCAAGAAATAAGCCAGGTGTCTGTGCCCGTTTGTCTCCTCCTTAACGATTGCGGGACTATGCAATCGTTACTGGAGATCTTTCATGCTAAACGTCAACAAATTGGATTATTGCCACATGGACTGAACGCTCGCAATCAGCACTAATCAGTGAAAGCAAAGAAATCGTTCTCTGGGTTGAAGAGAAATCCAACCGCCCTGTGCAGTCTGTGATAAACAGTTCCGAACACAGTGGGGTCCTACTACGTCGACGGTTATTTTCAAGATATCAATATGGTGTACGAATTTTACGGTTGCCGGTTTCACGGTTGTCCAAAGTGCGTTGCGCCTACTACGATGCACCCGTTCCGGAACCTCCCCATGCCTGATATTTACAAAGAAACAATGGACCGAGAAGATTACATACGAAGCCTGGGCTACAGTATCACATGTATCTGGGAGCACGAATATGATGAAGAGCTGAAATCAAATGCCGAAATGAAAGCTTTCGTTTCGCGTTTGCATTTTACTGAACGACTGGACCCTCGTAATGCTTTTTATGGGGGAAGGACAAACGCTGTGAAACTCTTTCATCAAGTGGTTGGAGACGAACAAATTTGCTACTTTGACGTCAACAGCGAGTACCCTTTTGTTAACAAAAACAGGCGTTACCCTGTTGGACATCCCATTATAATTACAAAGAATTTCCGGGATATACGATCCTACTTTGGTGTCGTTTCGTGTGAAGTTTTACCACCTTGGGATCTGCGTACCCGGTTTTACCTCATCGTTCTGGCGGTAAACTCACGTCTCCTTTGTGCCGCACGTGTGTGGAAAAGCACCTGAACAGCAGATGTCAGTACCCTGACAGTAAACGAACTATTACCGGCACATGGTGCACACCGGAAATTCAGAAAGCTTTGTACAATGGTTATAGCATTGTAAAGGTTTTCGAAGTATGGCATTTCGACAGACACGAAGATCATCTATTCGAGAACTACATTAATCAATTCCTGAAGCTAAAAACTGAAGCCAGCGGTTGGCCAGCTGAAGTACAGAACGAGGAAGAAAAGCGGAAGTACATTAAGGACTTCAAAGAACATGAAAGCGTTGATTTAGAGTACGATAAAATCAATCCAAATCCCGGTCTCCGAGCGCTGGCTAAGTTATGTTTGAACAGGTAAACGTTTGGAAAGATGCCGTTATTTTTAGTTATTAATATTCTATTTTCAGTTTTAAGGACCGGCTTGGAATGCAGGACAGCAAACTGAACACCATGTACATCAGCGAACCGGAGAAATTTTACGACATGCTGCTCTCTGGGAAACACCATGTCCATTCCTGGGACCTGTTTACGGAAGACGTTGTGCAAATAACGTACACCACTGAGAACGTATTTGTTGATCAAAACCCAAGCACGAATGTTATCTTAGCGGCGTAAGTCAGATGTCTTCTATCAATAAAAACAAATCATTAAATTTAATATTTTTTTTGTTGTCGCAGATTTACAACGTGTTTGGCACGATTGCATTAGCTGAAATTTATGGAAATGGTTGAAGGCCGTTTGCTATATTTCGATACAGGTTTGCCCAATCGATCGTCTGTGTGTAAATAAATGCCAATTATTTATTTTTCCAATTTTATTAGACTCGATATTTTTTGTAACTCGGCCTGGACTTACGGACCGTTTTACTGGTATTTTTCTTGGCGACCTGACGAACGAGCTAAAACCTGGGCAACATATTGTGGAGTTTGTCAGTTTGTGAGCCAAGACCTACGCATACGTTACCAACGACGGACAAAGTGTGGTAAAAGTTAAAGGATTTACGATTAATGGACGAACCAGCGAAAAACTTAATTTCAAAGTGATTTTAGACATGCTGGCAAACCGCAGCGTTGTCAATGTGGATTATCCCGATGTTTTGCAACGCTACAAGTCTAAAATGACTATTCATAATACGAGCATGGTTAAACGATTTCAAGTAACCTATGACAAAAGACGAAAACTTGATGATCAGTATAATACCGTTCCGTATGGATACAAGGTTGCTTAGAGCAATGATTTCTTAAATTCATCGATCATTTTCTGAACCTCGTGCACCGCTTCCGGTAACTGAGCAGACTGTTTAAGTCCCAGGAAATTACATTTACCCGATGGAAAAAGCACTGCACGGCCAACATTAAGCTTAACGGCTAAACCACTGAACAATTCAGGTGTATATTCCAAACGAAAGTACGTACTAAACTTTTCAATATGCAAACGGTCAGGAAATGTATGATTACCAACAATATTTACTACACGGTAGTTGGTAACAAAACAGGTAAAACCAATACTAGCCAGAATTTCGGCAAAGTGCTGCACCAGCTCGCGAGCTTCAGGCTCAGACCGCGCTCCATTTACGGTAATCTCACCATTGTGGTACAGCTGGCAGTGAGCTTTGTAGGGCAAAAGGATTCGCAGAAGCAGTCCGGAAAACTTTTGGGAAATGTACTGTGCCATCGGAAGAAGTTCTTCAATTTTCCTCAGATTCAGGGTAGTGTTTAAATCCGCAACGGCAACAACATTGATGATTTTGGGCATCGCAGTGCTACCACAGGGCGAATCGTACGGCTTTGCGTTAAGTCGAGACGGGGAGCGAGGTAAGCCTATGATACGGTTGGCAGCCCAGGGATTCCAAGTTTCTTACTTCCGGTAAGTACTGTTCTAAAAACCGGCACTTTTCAAGCCCTTTGGCGAAAAAACGCACTTGGCGAAAAAACGCACTTGGCTGGGTCGCCCAATTCGTCGGAAGATGTCCTCCAAGGCGCAGGTTACTTGATTGTGTCGATATTCTCCCTCCGTGTTCCACAGTAATCCGTGTGAGTGGCGCGCTTGTATTTACAGTTCGGTGATGTGCTGGTTCGCGAAACGTGGTAGCGTGAACGTGTACAAGTTCTGTTCCGCTTTGTTTGGGCAATAAAAGGCGGGCTGTTTGATGTATTTAACACCATTGATAACGAACCAGTCGGTATCCAGTATGCAAGGTATAGCCATTTCTACTACAATAAAGCAGCAAAAACAAGTGAAAAATTATTGAATAAAGCAACCAAAACAAACTTACATCTGCTCAAATGATGCGTTTCGTTTTGCGACCTGATTCATTACACTCGTACTTGCATTACTGATCACATTTTTGCGCTAGGAGAAGTAATCAGAACCGATTATCTTTTGTACTTACACATAATCGAAACCGATTATGCAGATAATCAAAACCGATTATACAGATAATCAAAACTGGTTATATAGGTAATCGAAAGCGATTATAGAGATAATCAAAACTGGCTATACAGGTAATCGAAAACGATTATACAGATAATCAAAACTGGTTATACAGTTAATCGAAACTCGTTATACAGGTAATCAGAATAGATTATCTTCTGTACGAGTAGAGGTAAAGCCGAAAGCTAAGAAGAGCAAGCTTAACAGTTTACCGGGCACGATATCTACGCATTCGCGATTTGTATTCGCACAACTGGGAAAGCCGGTCTACCGCCTGGGAAACGACAAGTTCGTGTATGTGGGACCTAGCGCCGACGGGAAGATCAGTACGATTCGTGTGGTTTTAGGTGAATGGAAGGAGCAGCCGGACAATTCCTGGAAAGCCAGCTACGGCAAGAACGTTTCGCTGTCCAAGCTCGGATTTCTCCGTTTGGCCGCGCTCATGCTGACTGAGAGAGCTGACATGGATGAAACGGCCCGTGCTAGTGCCGCTGAAACCGGTCGGCTGACCCCGTTGTACCTTCTAGACACCATCTGTACTTTGTTTGGAGCCGTTTCAACGGCACCAACGTAGCTACGATTTGGCGCTTTGAAGTAAAGGGTGGCGATATGATTCCTACTCGCTACGGTATCTCTTTTGGTGAACGATGCTATGATGGTCTGAAAAGTTTGATGAAGGATCTGCAGCTGTTTAAGGACATTGCCAAAATCCAAAAAGAACAGGGAACCCAGGACCCAGTTAAAGAAGGATTAGCGTATCCCACGCTCTGTGAAAACATTGCTGAAGTATTAACGCCATTGGTGAAGCAGCTGGATGATGGAACCTATAGCCGTTGTCCGGATGGTGACTATCAAACTTCCGACACCGAATAGAACGGAGCGGTGGAGCGGCTGTGGGAACTGCGTATGGTGCATGGTATCATGTTTGGACTGGACAAGCTAGGAATTAAACAAGTTATTGATCTGGACGTTGCTAGCTATTTGGCTAAAAATGCTGAATCCATTCGTGCCAGTGTCGGGGCTAATATTTGTGCCCATTATTACTAAATTGTTGTTTTTTCATCTACTCATACAAATAACGGAAGCGGGTCAGTGACTTTTTCTATTTCATTAAACGTTTGCACATTTGACGGAGTAGAGCTCCATCCACCATGGTTGTATTGATGTGAAAAAAGAATTGACATACTGACACACCATTTTGTCGTTGCTTATTCGGCTATCCGTAAACAAATGCACAATATTAGTGTATGATTCACCACTACAACGTCGTAGAATAAAAAATAAACAGTACTGTCCACATATAGTACTAAATTCAGACTGAAACTGTTCATTTTGTAGAGTCATTTCATTGGCTGCCACCAGAGACTCGAAATTCTGAGAGTGGCTTACCAAAGTTTTTCTGTACGAATCAAACATTTCCACTTTACCATCTTGTTCTTGGAACAGCGCAATCCAGTGTTCGCCTTCTTGGTCAGCTCGGTCGGTATTCACCACACACGCTCCCGGAAAAGGTGCCAGTGTCCCTGAAACTTGATCGCTGGCGTAGACCCCGCGAAATACCGCCGTGGTCTGAGGATTCCCATGGAGGGCCGAGGTAATTTCTTGTGTGTTCATGTTGTAAAGTCCGCAATCAGTTGTCGATGCTGGTTGATTTCAATAATGCTGTCATAGACCAGCATGCACACCATCATAATGGTATTTTTCAATGGTTTGCCAAAAGACACCGAAACACTTAGGTTTCCCTGTTTGAACAGTGTCAGTGGTCCACGGCCGGTATGTCCAGGCGTCAAGTCGAAGCCGAAAATAGTGTATCCGTCGTTATACTGAGTCCGATTGAAAGGTAAGCCGCCTTGCAAAATGGGTCGGTGTCCCAGTGTGTCCAGCAGCCCGTCGTAGCACTCCAAAGATAAATTATGGGCAAAATCGGCATTGAAGGGTTTTGTTGGGTAGCTCTGACCGTCCACTTCGACGCTAATTTGTGTAATGTTGAAGTGTTGGAAATTGAATGGATTTTTCTTTTGCGATCCGTGAAAGTCTTCGCTGTCCACAAAACCAATAAAGACCACCTTGTGAATTTGTCCAATCTGCAAATTGCTAATTACGGTGCTCTGGGTTCGTTGGGGAATGTCCGACACGCGCATCACTACGCGTTCGATATGGTACTTGACCGTCTTTTTCAGGAGTTCTCCGGCTACGGCGGTCAGAAAGTCCGGTGATGGAATATAGCAGTGTACTGCCAAACGCGCGTTACGGATAAATGGTTTGAATGTCTATGTGGTATCCGCATCCCATACGCGTAGGGCAAACTCCGGTCGACTTACCACCAGTCGAATATTGACGGGAACACCGGTACACAACGGTTTGCTCTGATCAAAGAGGTCCGAAAACAGCTTACCGGAAAGCTGCACATAGTGTCCCGCATTAAATAGCGCCGCTCGATTTTTTTCACCGTTGTTGGCTGTTTCGCTGTTGAAGGACCCGGACTATCGTAGTAGAAAGCGGCGGATGTCAGTTGGCTTTGTTGGGCGTCCAGTGTGTGAGACAGCAGTGATTCCAGGTAGGCGCGATACGGGTAGAAAGTTGCGGCATCCGAGATCAACCGGTTGGCTACCGTCACATGGCATGAGGAAAACAGGGAGTGCAGAAGGTTGTTAACTGGTGCCACTCCATCTTCCGTTGTGATCAGTTCCTATTCACCGGTAGTCTTACGGACTTTAATACCCACTTCTAATTCCAGTACCATGTCCGCTAAACTGGGTAGTCCGGAGGTGCTGGGTGGAATGAAGAAATTGATGTCGCCTTCCGATCCGTTGTCCGTTAAGATGGTAGTGGGGTTAAGCTTTTCATGTTCAGTGCGCCATCGGTCCGTTAAAGTCGCCGGTAGTGCAAAGAGTTGGTTCTCTAACTGCATGGCCGGCTCTGAATTTTCCATCATCAACATGGCCATTTTTTCAGAAGAAGTCGGGGATATTGGTAGGAGGGATACGTTTAACTCGTATAACTTTACGTCGAACTCGACGTTTTTTCCGGACACCTTCACCTTCTTGGGAAGCCAATCGTTTTCCAGTGGCTGTTCCCGCACGCGAGGCTGCCTCTTTAATAGCCTCGGTCGCCGCGTCTTGCAGGTGAGGGGCAGCCGCTTCAAGCGCGGCTTTGGCATGCGGTGCTGCTCTCGTAATATCAGTTGAACAAATCCTGATAGCTTGCCAAACAGATTTTTCAAAATTTGAGGAAACCCCGATCCGTTTTGGAGGGTTCCTCGATACCGGATCAGTGCGCTGCCACCCGTTTGACTGACAAAGACGTTTTCGTATCGCCGGGAATCCGGCACATACGCCACGAGAGGCATTCTAGTAGAGTCGTTGTGGTCGAAAATGTAATTTGATTAGAGATCTTCCCGTTTGGAACTTGGCAGCGTCTCCCAGGTCTTTGGCAATGTTCAGCTTTATGGTTTCGAAGTGTTGTCGTAATACGGGGACGTAGTGCGGAATGTCGAATCTGGCCTCAACAATTTGATTGACTTCTCCTCTAATAGGCACCGAATGTAAAAACTGCGCTGCGGTATCCCCAATTAAACTGTAGTCGGCCACATCACTGTAGACAAACAAGCTTTGATTTCCCAGTAGAGTGCTGACCGGTCGCTCCTAAATGAAACTGGTTAGTTTTGGCCTGGGAGGTTTGGCCAGAAATGACAGGTACTGGATACTGACGTTCTTGGTTTCAAAAGGAAACGGTCCGGTCACGGCATTGCTGTTACTCTCCATGGCTACATCCGGTTTTAGTACGCTATGTTCAAATCCCAGCATCTTCTGTTGTACTATCGACGACGAAGGGAAAACGACGGAAACCCGATTGTTGCCAGTATTCAGTCGGACCCGATGATTGGTGGGGGTAAGCAGTTGAACGGTAAAGGCTCTGTCGGCGGTCAAGGCACTCTTGTCAGCATGCACGGTATCGTCCACCATGTGCGTTCCAACTTTCGGGACCAGTGTATTAATGGTTTTCAATAATAATTCACCATCCTTGTAATTTCCAGGTGGGATGGTGATCTCGTCGGTATGGACAACTTGGTCAGCGGACTCTAGAAAATTTGCTTCGTCCTTCTTTAGCTTGAATTCTCGCACGATATGGACCTTGATCTTCTGCTCCACAGGTAGGGTAAAAAACGAGTTGAGGTACTGTAGCTCAACGAGCGCCATTTCCCATTTCCCTTTCAGGGTAATGGGATGTTTCAGTTTGTTCGTCCAGTTGCTTGGGTGCCTGGCCACATCGCTCGGAAGCGTCACGTAGAACGGTGCTCCTTCATACATGATGCCTTGATCCAGGAATCGTGTTCAGGTCCGTAACCTAACCACCGTACTAGTATCTTATCACCACGGCGTTTAATAACGCGGTCGATGGTATGCTCCTTTTGTTCCGGGTGCGACACTTTGGAAAGTTCGTGTTCATAGGATGTTCCATCGATAGGTTGTTCTTGGTAGTCCTGCAGTCGGTATACCGGTACGCTGTGCGAAATGACTTTACTAATGTAGAACACCTCCTCCTTAAATCGATACGTATAACCTTTTTCCACTTTGGTTTTGTGCACGGCAACGCGAACCGCATCACGACATTGAACCGAGGTCGCCGGGCCTTTTTTGTAGGATACAACTTGTTGAATACCGCCAACGAATTGTGTTGTGTGACGTCAATTGGTCGCAATCCATGGGCCCGATGTTTTGAAAGGTTATACGAGTACACGAAATCTTGCAGTTTATCAACGTACCGCGTCGACATTCGCGCTCGGAACAAGCGAAACATCCGAGTTTTGATGATGCGAATGACATGTTCGGCAATGGCACATTTGATGTCTTCGTTTTCCGATGCGAAGAAATGAATCTTTTTCTTTCAAAAAAGTCTTGACGGTGGCGCTAACAACTTCCGTTCCTTTATCGTACTGCAGCTTCTCCGGTTCGCAGAGTTCCTCAAAGGCCTGCGATAAGGCGTTTTTGGTTTCTTTGGCCGTTTTGGTTTTCATCGGTTGGATGCTAAGCCTTTTGGAGAAACGGTCAATAAAAAAAGCAGGTGTTTGTATCCATCATTTTTTTTGGAATATTTTGACAAATCAGCCAGATCCGCTTGGTACTGCTGGCGAAGGTTGGTCACTACGATGCGATTGCGCGCAAACCACCGGCGATTTTCCTTTGTCACAGTATACGCATCGATCTCCTGCCGAATCTCTTGTGCTTTCCGTCTGTTGGCTCTGGTCTTGAGACTTCTTCGAAACCTTTCTACGCCTCCAAGACCGTCGGGGTCGCATGGGTTGAGGTATCGCTTCATTAGCTTCTCCATCCGCTTTGTTACAACAGGTGGACACGCAATTGATCTTAAATATTCGGCATAACCGCAATACACTAGGCAGCAAGCTAGCCATTACGTTAGAGTAATCCACTGGATTCTGGACGCACCCGATCCTTTTTGAATAGTACGGGAGCGCAGCTTCCTCACACTGCCTTCAATCTGGTCCGCTATTCTCTTTTTACCGCGAAAGGGAGTGGTGACCGGAAATAGAGGTCGCCGCGGTCGCTTGTATGGATGCGTTGAGTTCTCCGTGTCTTCGGGCTGCCGTTTCCGACGTTTCCTCGGTACTGTCGGGGCAAACAACGCTATGCGCGCTGCTTTGGTTGGTCGCACTTCACCGCTGTCGTCTTGAAAATATCGCTTGCGTCATTTCTTCGGTAGTGTTGGTGGAAACAAAGCAATGCGTGCTGCCTTTGGTCTATTACTGTCTTCCGGCTCGTTTTTCAAGTCCCGCTTTTGGCCTTTGGTAGGTAGATCCGCTCGGGGTGCAGAGGCTGCCGGCTGCTTTTCGGAAGCTATCAGTGGTGGTTGTGCGGCAACGTCAGCTGATAATTCCAAAGGATTTTCATCGGGTATGGCTTTTTGTTTAAGAGCGAGGAACCGTTCCAGAATACTGCTTAACTGGCTAGCTTTTTCAGATTCACTTATATCGGTTCGTTGCAGGGTTCTAGCCACTAGCGCATCCAGCGTTATTACGGCGTGAGCTTCTGGCGGCTCCTTGTTGATCTGGAGCTGGTTCTGCATCCGGTTCTCCATCACACGCCGTGGTACTATGAAGAATTCATCCATTACAGATCAACGACGTTAAAACTCCGGCAATTACAGGTAAAATGGCTCCAGCGAATCCTCCTTGTTGGAATATTCTCCGTTTTTCTTTGAGCGGATACCTCCGCAGGGCAATCAGCTTTAATGCTTTCCGGTGGCGTTTACATTTCTCTGCGTGCGCTGGAGACAAATTCACAGTATTTTTTACAATGTTGACAGCCACCTCTTCCAGTGCTTTAAGTTGGGTCTTGGTCAGGTAGCTCATCAAGACCTTCCGCTGCAGCGGCTTCAGGTGTTGAATAGTAATTATGAAGGGTGCCAAAGCTTTCACACGTTCGGACATTTTGGTAAGGTGTTGGTACGGTTTCGGTCCAGATAAATACGCATTTACTCATTCGGGAGTACGTGCTAACGAACCCTTAAATAGTCAAAACAGTTTTGGCGTAAGTCCAAGACAAGTGGTTGATATGCCTCTGTTGTGACTTTGTGGTATGCGTCCACCAAATGCTTGAGTCCTGTTTGACGAGCCAATAAAGAGATCTGATTGATATCACGCACGTTCTTAAATAGTACCAGGTACTGGGAGTTCAGCGTTATGTCCCGCATAGTCTTTCCTTGTTTGTGCAGGTTTTGAAGGAGCATGATGACGGAAATAATCTTGTGATGTATTCTGCGGGTAAAAAGGTCCGCGCACCGCACGTCTTTACACAGATCCGTAGCCAGGTCATCGATGACGACTACAATATGGCTGTCGCTATCAACAGAGTGCACCACTGAGAAGAGGTCATCCAAACCATGTAAGAACTCAACTTGTGCAACGTCTTTTCGTAGTTCGTCGAAACCTTTCTGCCACTGACCATAACAATACAGTATCCGAGTTGGTGGTCGATCAATGACCGCTGAACTATTTTTGAGTAACGTGAAACAAACTGCGTTTTACTCGACATCGTAGGTCCACAAATGCACATACCGAAAGGAGCGCAAAAGCGCGGATAATCATATATTAACCCAAACATTTTTGATTCCGAAATAATTCACACCAGTAAGCACGTCGGCTTAAATAGGCTAATTATGCAAAAAACATTTTAATTTTATCCAAAATCAGCTGACGGCAAAGCGGGATTCTTGTACGCAAGCAGCACATTCAGTGCAACAAATTGCATGCCCACACGGTGAAAAACAGATTGAAACGTTTTTATTCAAACGTACGCTGCACTCCTTTTCCAGCTGACAGTTTTCCTCCAGTCGTGCTTCGATGGTACGAGCCTTGATTTTATTTGCCGCTCTCACGAGGTCCTGGATGCGATTGAAACGCCGAAACCGTAGGACAGCCTTTATCAGGTACGTGTAATACACACCTTCGTCCCTGGCAAGCGCCACCAAAAAATCCATTCGATTCTTACGCAGCTACCCGCCCACTTCAATTCATCGATATTGTGAAACCGTCGAACCTCCTGAATAAATCGCGGGCCTTTTTTCTCCAATAAATACTCACACCGAGGTTCATCCTTGGCGTGCTCAATCCACGGGTCGTCATCGCGTGTCCACTGCATCAGTTTACGGCCACAGCAGAAGCATTACACCTGATCCCACATTCCCCCCATAAAAAAGAACCCGGCATTGGCCATATCCATTGGGCGTTGGCTAATGACTTGGCCCGGCCATTTAGCGTACGTGGCAAATCGATCGCGGTATTCCTTCATGGCCGGAACATACACCTCACCATCCGCCACTAGAGCAGCGAACGGGCATTCCGGACTGACACGCCGGTGCTCGAACTTTGGCAGGTCACCGATCATCCAGTTGAAATGAACCATCCGGCACAGCACACACTTTACTTCGTCTCCTTCTCCTGTGTAGATGAAACCAGCTTCCGCAAGGGACTGCGGTGAAACGTACGACAAGGGCCATTTGTCAGACGTCTTTAAGCGATCGTCCAAACTCATCTGTCGTTCGGCAGCCTGTACATGAATGTCTATTTAAGGACTACGGTCGTACTCGTACTTTATCGGCTTCACAATGGCTAACCTGCAGCATATGATGTGCTTGGGTCGTAATGTCGAGCAAAAATGCAAAAAAGCTCTTTTAATTATTTTGTACGTTGTGTTTTTTATTGTTTTCGGTACGCTTATTGTTACGGACGGAATTGAAAAAGTTCTACAGACTGATCACTGGAATAAACTTCACGGAATGGTACATTATGACTTACCGATGTGACGGCGGAACAAAAGCAGGTAGGATGACAATCACGAACGGTCATGTTAAAACGTGCACAGTAAGTCATTGAAAAAACATTGCGTTACTGACCTTTACCGATTTTTTGGGTCTGCTTTATATATTATCTTGGGTATAATCAAAAACGATTATCTTTGATGGGATAATCGATTTTGGTTATTTAACTCGTAAGTGAGATAATCAGAACCGATTATACGTACTACCGTTACCATAGAGTACTAGTACTAGGATAATCAAAAACGATTATACTTCTCAAAACGGATTATCCTGTTCAGTATATAAAGGTAAAGCTGGGATTACGTTTCTTGCAGTCTGTTTTTGAAATCACCTGTTTTTCTTAGTCGATAAATCACTAAAAAATGCCTGCAACTTCTCTCGCTTATAAAGAGGTAGCTTACCGCATCTTATTTAGCAAGCTGAGCCCCCAAACCCCGGAAGCGGTGTTCGACGGAAACAGATTCCGCCATCGGTCCTTCCTGGGTTCGCCAAGTTACAAGGAATGGAAAAGCTCAGCCTTATTGATTGTAACCTCTGGTCCTTGGAGGGGATGCCACGCCTGCCCAATCTTCGTGTACTAATGTTGGGTGACAACCACCTAAAAGACCTGAGCGTCATACCCGCGTGTTTCCCCAACTTGCAGAAGCTGTCCATCGTCGGGGACTAGCTCGGGTACCGCGATGAATTGGTACCGTTGACGCGTCTTCCGAAGCTACGCGCGCTCGATGTCGAAGGCAACGAGCTGTGTGAGATCCGTGGCTACGACCGCTGGATGGTGGATGCGTTCCCTCGGGTTAAGTTGTTCATCATCACCGCTTATGATGTCGACAGCGATGAAGATGATAACGATGACATTTCCTGGTTTCTCAGCGGTAAGTCGATAGCTCTACCTTTGTACAATTCTTTCATTAATGCTACAATTTTAGACGAAGCCATGGATGCGGATAACGAAGAAGAGGATGAAGGCGATGCCATTGAGGGACCTGGAGAATCGGTGCCAGAGGTCATCACATTTGATTAGTGCCTTCAAACGGTAAGCGGATTTGTTTTGGCATTTTGGTTTTTTTAAAAAGATTTTTTTTAATACTGACTTATTTTCAAGTCTCGCCTTGGAATTTTTTTAATATTAATTTCCTTGGTTTTGTTCTTCCTTATGTACCATTGCGCGCTTGCTGGCCTGATATTGGTGTTGAAAAATAAAACTATTCGATGATCGTGCGGCGACGTGATAGTGCAAAGTGTTACGATACAATTTTCTATTTTAATACCATTTTAATTTTCGAATGCGTTATACGCTAATGTATGCGCAATACAGTGCATGGGCCGGCTGACAGGGGGCCGTCAGCCCACGTGCATTGACCGGTGGTATACCACACTGTGCCGTACATGCAGCAACGCCATCTTCGCTTGCACCGTATGTACCGTAGTACGCAGCGAGACGAAGTGATGTACCCCATTCTACTGCCATGAGGGGCGCAGGGTTTCGACTACTGTAACCGCTAGATGAAGTGAGACCATAGAGTCTAGTGTACGGAAAAATGCCAGCCCAATATCCATACTTTGCTCCATGCAAAAAATGTATTTGATTTTCCTCAGCTGCTACCAACATTTGACACGTTTTACTGTTCTTTACTATTTTTTAATTCTTTGCAACAAAAGAAATTTGTTTTAAGAGCACAATGACAGAGCGCTGATAGTTTTCTATTTATAAATCTGATTTGTTGTGATTTTTGGGGTGCCCCTGGCAGGAGCAGCACAATACTAAATGCAAGGCAAAGTGTGCGCCGCCCGGTGGGAGGAAGGCTCATGCTCAATGGCTAACGAGTGGAAGGCAGCGCCCGGATCTATCAGTGGTCTCACATCATCTAACGGCTACAGTATTACATAAGTATGCTGCGGTCGTGAAGAACCACAACAAACCACATTTTCCCAGCGCTGACTAACACACGTTGCCGAGTGACTGCACAAGATACTGTACATAATATAATATACATACAGTACGCACTACTATATTATAAACCCCCGGGCATTCTTTCCCCACCCGGTCCATTAATCCGCTTGTCTCATATTAATTTTGTACACCTCCGCTAGTCTTGACAAAGTGGTCTTACCTGTTAACCTTACTACTGTCTTCGTTGGGATCTGGTGTTGCTGGTGCGCAGTCTTTAACTTCTTGGTCGCCGTGCGATTCTCGTCCATATTGGCGAAGGGGGGGGGAAATGGCTCTAAATAAACCTTGTGGAATGCAAACTGCAAACCAGTATGCAAAGATCATAGTAAAGCCGTACTGTACCCACGCTGTACCGTACAATTCCACCAGACAACGGAAACAATCTTTGGCCTTGAAATTGAAATTTGTTGCAAAGCGCGATTAGCGTAAAAACACATTCGTACTTTTTGGAAAAAGTCTTCTGTTTTACTGCCAAACGAACTCTTTTACAATAATAATGAGTGACACCTCGTGACTCGATTGTAATGTACGATGGCAGTTTTGTAATGCACATGGAAATTTACTTACAGTATATTGTTACTTAACAAAGTTCAACGTTGCTTTACGTGATCATGAATCAAAAGGCAAATACACGTAAAAAAATACTAGGTAGGACAAAACATTAGAAAAAAAAACGCGGTTAAATTACGGTTACACACAAACTGCTTCCAAAAGAAATACATACTTACTAAACTAGATGCAATATGGACGGAAAACTGCTTTCAGCAAAAATGCTGCTAGAACTTCAGACGAACACAAAACCGGCGGAAACGTAAAGATTATAGCCCATGTCGTCAGTCATCCAGACCACCGGGCCACTCGCTTTCACGCTCGTACTCCAAACGCCAGTCTTTGATGAACATGTCAGTCATCCGGTAATTAAAGTTCGTTTTGTCGTTGTAATCATAATTGTCGTCATTCCGATATCCAGAACCGTCGCACACCGCCGGAACGCGATACGGCAAGGGTAAGCACACCGAGTTCTGCGCATAATCCCCTTCAATCAGTTCCTCATCCAGTCTTTCGACATCGGCACCTCCATCAAGGACCACTGGTCAGCCTCGGCATTGTAGGTTTCGAAGAACGTCACCGCACGGTTCCGTCTAATATTCCCGGCGAGTGGGTCGTTCCGCCGTACACCCAAATCTGGCCGTCCTTGACGAAGACGCAGTGATGGTAGCGCGCCACGTTAAGATCCGCGATACGCTCCGGTTGGGACTGAGCGCGGCTCAGAGAGACGCGATAGCAGGCGGTTATCGGGCTCCCGTTTCTTCTGTCTGAAACTAAGGGGTTACCATACGTGCAGCCGCCCGTGAAGTACAGATAGGCCTGGAAGACGATGATCTGGCTGTGACTCTGGCATTGCGTCGGCTCCTCCCAACTGGTGTGCTTCGTCCCCGTATTGCTGGAGATGTCGTAGAATTCCACCCAACCCGCCGGATAAATATCGGTTCTCTCGTCAACGGATCTCACCGAGAGAAAGCAGATTCGATCTTTAGAAAGCGCGTACGCTTCCATGGAGATTGGAGATACTGCAATAAAAGACAAGACCTATAAAACAGTGTTTTAACAGAGGAGAGGATGAGCTTACCGATTATATCGCAGATATCTTGCGGCGATGTCCGCGTACTCTTTCCTCTGCTCTACGCACTTGA
Source organism: Paramacrobiotus metropolitanus (assembly GCF_019649055.1). Taxonomy (NCBI): domain Eukaryota; kingdom Metazoa; phylum Tardigrada; class Eutardigrada; order Parachela; family Macrobiotidae; genus Paramacrobiotus; species Paramacrobiotus metropolitanus. The sequence continues at coordinate 189,746 of NW_026570369.1, read as the reverse complement.
TGCCATCATTCCTCATCTGCTGAAGCGTTTCCCATTCAACCGTACGAAGTTCACCTTTCTCCGATCGTTTGGCTTTAGCTTTGCCTTTCGGCACCCAGATCACCCGTCGCGGTTGCTTCTCGAACGTGTAATACAGGATTTGTCCGATCTGACGCAGTTGCCTAGTTGCCATATCAAAATCGTACCACACTTCACCATACCCGCTCTTCGCTTTGCAAGCACGGTAAAATTTGCTGCCCAGGGCCACCGCAAACAAACATTCTGCGAACGGGGCGTTGACTATGAGGGTGCGCGAAATACCGCTGATACAGTCCAGCGCCATCATGGCGTCCCCCGCGAAACCGTACGCCGAACTGCTGACGATCAGCTCCCGGCCGACGGCCACCGCGAAACCGTCAGCGGCGATCTTGGGCCAGCGTCGGTCCAACCTCGGCTGCAACGGTGTCTCCAACTTGATGAGTTCGTTGCGGGTGAAGTGGAAGCGCCTCTGATTCGGTAAACTGAGGACGGCGTGGGTGATGCTGAAGAAGCCCCTCAACGGTCAGTTTCTCCAGGTCGATGGTCTCCAGTTTCTCCCGACGGGCCAGACGCCACAGCTTGGCAATCTCCTCCGCACTGCACTGGGAGAACATGTCAGTCTCCGTAAACGGAGTGCGGCGTGGATGCTGCGGAACAACGACCGCAATGACCAGTCCTCCCAAATCCACCAGCCCATCCCGCCGAGACAGACGCCACAGACGGAGCACATTGTGAATATAATAGAAACATATTCACACTGCGATATTCAATAGAAACAGGTACCGCAGTTGGCTGCGCCAACTGGCAACTGCGGTACTAATCCGAAGTTCTTGTTTCGCCGCCGCCAAAGATAACCACAAGCGATTAGCTATTTAAAATGGTAATGGCTTCATAAAGAGCTAAGTATTAACACGCGATGATTCATACGCTCAAGCCGCACAAGTTACTAAGCAAGTTTCTAAGCGTTTGCTATGCACAAGTTTCTAAGCGAGCACATCGTCAGTTTTTTATGTGCTTAGATTATTTTTAATCTATACAAGTGACATACGCTTTTTACTACTGACCTTGGGCTTTATAAGCGTAAAGAGTAAACTCCGTTTTGAGTTTACTCTTTACGTTGGTTTGTTTGCTTTAGCGTATGAGTTGGTTTGTTTGCTTTAGCGGGGTTAGATAAGTCAGTATTCATAATTCATTGACTTTCTCTCCGGTTTTGGCTTTTGTATGGCTACTGAAAAGTTAATTTTGGCTTAAAATCAAGTGGTTTCTAATAAGTATTGGCTGTCCTTCGGCACCCCGACACGTTTAAACACGTTATGAACGATACATGTTAACAAATTTTTGGATGGCAATTGCGTCACTTTACAAGCGTGTGAAAAGGCAGATTATGGTATTTTTCGGACCGGCAATGGCTATTAGTTTTCATCTATTTATCTGATTTTCCTGATTACATATTTTGACTTAGATTAATTATACACTACACTAATTATGTAACTACATTTGATCTGTAATTCTAAAACAATGGGAAAAACCATTTTTGCATCCACCCAGGGCATTTTTCTCGAAACCGTACTTAACATGCACAATTCTCGCACTTAGCATGCAAAGCACTGCCATTCAGAATACTTCCACCCCCATTCTTACTTTTATCATTGAAAAAGCTTCGCATGCAATCTTTTGCTAGAAGTTACCTGAACGAAATGCAGGTTGAACAAAAAAACCGTTGTTTGTGGAAAAAAGAAGGTTATTTCATCAAAGGCCACCTTGCTACCATTTCTATCAGGTCTGCGCTGAAAGTCTGAGTCTGAATCTGGTTCTGAATGCTAAAAGTCTGAGTCTGAATACTAAAAGTATGATTCGGATCCTAAAACTCTGAATCTGACTACCAAACTCTGAATCTGAATAATAAGACTTTGAGTCTGGCAGGTGACGGCCCGAGTCTCAAACTAAAATTTTTGCAGTTGTCACCGAGTTGTGTTAAAAGAGTAACTAATAACTCTGGCGATAACAGTTATCTATACAAGTAATTATAGGTTGGTATAAGGCGGTATAAATTGCTCGTGAACAGCAATGCGGAGCAGAGCGTTATGAATACGTTTGTGCGGGAAAAAATGTTGTCTGCGTCCAGTGTAGGATGAGATAGCCGGTATGTCCTCTGAATTTACCTAGCCAGCCTGCGCCTGCATAAAATACGCACCTATAAATGTGCTGCTATGTTGCAAACTGTGCTTACAATAAGTGGAATACACATAATATGCAATAATTATACGCTCCCTTTCCGACTTAATCCAGCGGTTAATAAATATATAACTATAACCAGCTGATACGTCCTAGCACTATAATTTAAAATTTCTACTTTTTCCAATAAAAAAAGTGTTGCTACAAAATAAACGACATATTTCTACACTCTATTCCTAAAACGCAACTGGTCGCGCGCTTTCGTAACAACCCTAAGTGGCTTTGAAAAGATTTTGATAAGCCTGAGATTTAGAAAACGTTTCGAAGTTAACACTGTAACATCCTAGAAAGTTCCAAAAAGATCAATAATAATTATAATTTTAGTTCTTAGATTTTAAAACCCTTCGATATACTGCATTTCCAAAGCTGGCCCGCTCAGTGGCCATTATCTCTTTATTTCAAAATTCTGCGTTTCTTAAATTTCGAAACATTTAAAAACATCTCGAAAGCTTTCCTCTATAATTTACCATTTATATTTTTCTAGTATTATTATACGAAATATTTCCACATTTCTAATTTTAAATTACATTTCCATACCTAAAACTCTCTAGTAATGCCAAATGCTAATAACTCTTTAATTTTACCATATCCAGTTTTTATTATACCAATATTTCCACATTCCTAATTCCTAGATCAAAATTCCCATACCTAAAACACAACCGGAGCGCGCTAGCGCGACCAACTCTTGCATGCTATCGACAATAACCTTAAGGTTGTTTTGTTCACTTCCGTGATGTAAGGGGTTTTGTTACGATCTTCTATTTATAGGAATTGTGTCGGTACGTGATACCAAATTCGTACACATGTGATGAATAGTACTCAAACCGGTGCCGTTGGCGTCGCCCCTAATCCAGCAGCACTAATGGGCGGTTGCCGTATACGCCCGCTGTTATAAGCAGGGGCCCACTGCCCCTGGCCCTTAACCTGCGCTCGGGCCGGGTTTTATATAAAACTCGCGCTACACACACACACACACACACACACACGCACACGCACACGCACACGTGCTCTTGCCTCTTGCTTGCTCGCTCGCTCGCTCTCTGTTCATATACTTACAAGGCAACAGGTGGCCAGCATGCAAGTATAATTTCAGCGGTTCTGTCTGTTTCTCTTACTCTCCTCTCTTTGTTCACGCTCACGTGCACCGAATGCACTTTTGCATGCATCAATGGAGATCTGCTTCACACTTTCAACACGGGGTTCTCTGTCAGTAGTGATAAGAAATCGATTTAGCTCTTATTCCCATACTCTGCACGCTGCAAAAGTTTACAATTATTTTCCATTTTTTATCCATTAAAGAGGCGCCGTGTATGTTGTTGTTGTTGTTGCTGTTCTTATCAGAATTTCATTCGCTTACTCACATGTCATGGACCAATATTGTAAGGTGAGTGAAAGTTTGTGCACGCTCGCGTCACATTATGCATTCATTTATTTCCATAATATTCATACAGAGTGCACACGCATCTTCATCATTTTCAAAGAGAAAAATAGTTGCGCATGCTATACAATCTTTTCTTAAGATGTCGCAAATAATTACGTTGTTCACTGTGATGACAGCCGGAATTACAGTCTGTGCTGCTGTTGCACTGCAGCAGCCTCTGTTAGCGAATGCCCACGGTCACGCAACATACATTGCGTGTCCCCATTTTTGCGTTTGCCGTGAAACATTTTGGAAATGTTTTGACAGCAAAGCAAATCTGTGGCCGTTGGATAATCAGCCATCTGCAATCGTGAAGGGAGTGCAGATGCTGGATATGACCGGATCGGACGTCAACGTTCTCCCCAACTGGCCGCCAACCCACAACTTCCCTGATCTGCAGATGATTTTTCTGTCTCCGACTGTGTTTGACGGCTCTCGCCGCTGTAGAGAGTTGGAGTGTCTGGAGAAGTTGGGACTGCGAATTATCGCCAACCGCTGCCCGGCAGGTAGAAACAGTTAATACGCACCAGCAAAGGCCCTATTATGAATGTGCCAGTCAAAGAATTATATTAAATGCTAGTTTCCTGATAAATATGACATAAATCGAACAAAAATTGTTTTAACGGATATTTTCAGATTTACGCAGTGGATGCGGATTTCCTCCATGCTGTTCGTGGACTTCCGCTCAACCGCCTTCTCAGCCGCCGGTCTCGACGGTTACTGAGTCTTGGTCAACCACCGCAATTCCTCGGGATAGAGACTCGAGCACCCGGGCCATGACTCCAACCGGCGCTGACGCTAGCGGTAAGACCACAGCAGCAACAACACCTTTATCAGCGGCAGCAGATGGCGACACATACAATATTAGTAGCGTGACTGCCGCAGCAGAGGCTGTTGCCAATACTACATCAGTAATAACGGGGCAAAGTACAGCAGCGTTATTATTATTGTTTTCCACTACTGCTACACCGTTGCCGTTGACGCGGCCGCCGCTCCCGTCCACTGCAGCGGCTATCACTCGCCGGTCCACACGACGATGGACATTGACCACCCCCACCACCGCCGTCACCACCACAACAACGGCAGGCGGTGGCAGTAAGCTCGTGAGTGATCTGCCTGTGGTTAAGCAGCCGCCTGACACAGCGACTCCTCATTGGCAACAGTCAACCACAATGCGCAACCTCGTGACACCCCCTTTCACAGCAACTAGATTTTCGAGAAAGACTACACCATCAACAACGTCGTCATCACCTCGCCCGCTCACCACCACCCCCACCACTACCGCCCATAGCTCAAGCGTTGCCACCACGATAACAACAGCAACGCAAGGGCATAGTGCAACGGCGAAGGTGTCAACAAAAGCCATCAGTGACGGCTTCAGACCTACGGTTCCGTTGTGGTCGCCATTGGTGTTATGGCCTACGACAACGACGCCGACCACCAGTTTTCATTAACGCTAGCACCAGTGCCAGGCTTCCGCTGCACGCGCTGACATTCATACATAATGACAGTAGTGGCGACGGGGGCAGCGGAATTCATGTTCTAACTGATTCTAACGCAACATTGCTGTTGTCATCTGCTGTGGCATCCTCCAGCTTCGACTTCAGCAGCAGCGCCACCACGACCACCACTGCAAGCACTACCGTCTCCACCACCACCACCAGCACTACTGACACCACCACGTCCAATGCATGTAATACTACCTGTCCGCCTTGTATGCTTGTAGGGAGTGAGGTGCAGCGTGGACTGGCCGTAGATCCGTACACTGTAGCTGGCATAACGGTCGGCATCCTTTTCCTGATCGGCCTGAAGGTGCTGTGTATCGCGTGGAAGCGTGGTTTTCGTGTCGGTCGGACTGTCAACAGTGCCCGCAGCCAAGATGTCGGGGCAGCACGGCCGACAGCTCCCCATGGTCGCCAAAACCGCCCCGGACGAGATGCCGAATCCGGTCGTGTTCCACCCCACCAGCAGTCCCGAACGCCAATTTTCAAAAAAAATCGCTTGTCGGTATCGCCTTTGCGATCAGAGCATCACTGGTTTTCACCAACAACCAACCGAAGCCAATTTTCAAAAAAAACGAAAACCCACGACGAAAACCTCTAAATGTCCGGGGGCTTTGCCCTGTCTGGACGCTGAGCAGTTTGACCCGCCAGCAGGGCGATGCAGGGATAACCTGTATATCGACCCATGAGCACTGAAGTGAAATGAAATGAAAATCAAACTGATGAAATGACGAAAGTGAACTGATAAATTGACACTGAAGCAGGTTCTCGTAGCTACTGGCCAGGGCACGAGTTTCCTAGAAATCTGAAGCGTAGCGGTTACGTAACCGGCTGTGAGTAGACAGAGTTCGAAAACAGTTTCCTTGAGCTGAAGTTTTTTGTTTGCCAGAGCAGTGCCTGAGCATTCACAGTATCGATACGAATCTTGAGCTATAGTATTGTATGCGAGAGCGAAAAGCGAGAGCATACAGGTGCACCAAAATCTTAGCGTAGCGTAGCCATACAGCCAGAGCAATTGCGAGCGCTGTGAGCGGTGAGAGAACACCGGAGATCAAAATCTCGAACTGAAAAGCCAAAGTATCCGGGTGAGAACAAAAGAGTCTACCTGGAAGTCAGTGTAACAAACACTGAACAACAAAAGGGTAGCTAAAGTTTCCGCGTAGGGACTAAAAGCTTACCGGATTAAAACCTGAGGCCAGTGCAATGGACGCTGACAGTTTCAAAAGAAGGGAAAGCGCATCGTCACCTGCATACGATAATGCAGTAAGGCAAAATGAAAATGCCGTACAGTTTGGTGGCATTGCTGATAATGAAGAACTGTGGCATGATATGCACCCGTTGCAGTCTGAACTAATCGAATATTCGCTCAATCAGGAAAAGTTTGAAGAAGCAATTGAAAATTGGGATGCAAGAATTGATGAAGAATTAGATGTGGATGAACTGAGAGAGATTGCTTGGGCATCACTGTATGCCGCACTTGCACCCCAAAGGAAGTACAGGAATGCAAATCACATATGTCATGCATTAAGCGGCCGCAATGATCATTTGGCAGTGTACAACAGTACTCTTAGTGCTGAACTGTCTAAATTACGTAATAAAACTGGGAGTGTAGAAAATGAATGTCGCACTGAAAAAGCACGAGCAGATGAACTGATGAAACGTCAGTTAGCTTTATTGACGAAAATGGAAGAAATGCAGCGAACGCCTAAAGTGTCTGAAAAAATACAGTACCCGCAACTATACGAAGGTGCACAAGAAAGCGGTAAAGTGGAACGATTTATTCTTGATTGTGAACGGTGCAAAGATTTAAACGGTTGGAATGAAAAACAATTAATTCAAAAAGGACTGTCATATGCACTGAAAGCTGACGCATACTTGTGGTATGCGGAAACTAAAAAATTAAATCCTGATAAAAATTGGAGTTACTGGAAGGAAGTGTTAATTAATCACTTTTCATCGGAAAGTGACCCGGCCGAAATACGACAAACAATGTATGCACGTGTCTTCAAAGAGGAAGACACGGTTAACTCATACGTTGATGGCTACTTAAATTGGTTTAATACAGTGAACACAAAGGAAGAGGAAAGAGTTTCAGTACTTGTCCAGGGATTGAAGAAAACTCGTGTGGAATGGTATGGCAAGCTGATTATGTCAAAACCTAAAACTGTTGAAGACGTAATGGCGCAGTTAAAAACGCTGTACGCACTGAAAGTGCAAAAAGAAATGTGCGGTAATGATGATTGTTCTGATTATGAAGATGGGTGTGAAAATGTGTATGATGGATATGGAAATGATTATTCGAATGAAAGTGATGTCGAATACAACGAAGAGTACGAAAGTTGTGGAAGCTACGGTAATTACGGTAAAAACCCGTATATTATTGGAAATGTGGAAATTGAAGTAAATAAGTGGCGAACCAATAGCGGTCAGCCGATCTGTTTTAAATGCCACGAGTTGCATCCGGCTAAATGCTGCACAGTTACTGGCAAATGGAAAGACGTTACGAAAGAACCGCCGATTGAAGTGCTTAAACGGTACAATATGAAACGGGTCGAAATGCGGTCACTGGAAATTCGTACTGTACAGTGCGATTTAAAATTAACTGAAAATGTTGAAACTAAAGCGCAGCGGCACTCAAGTTTGCGGGGGCGAAATGCGCCCAATGAGCTACCGCCCGATACGTTGCAAACGACTGTGTCCAGTCAAGTTTGCGGGGGTAAGCCCGATAATAATGCCAGCGCCTTTATGGCTGACAATTTCGTTGATGAAAAGTTTTGGAAAGCCGAGCAGCGCAAGTACAAAGATACCAAGCACTGGTATTATTTGTACAAAAATCCAGTTAAAGCGAAAAATAAATTTCAAAATGAAGAAATTTTTCATATGGTTGTGGTAAATGGAATGTTGTGTCGTTAGCGGTCAAGAAATGGAATTGACAGAATTGTTGTGCCTAAAGAATGGCAACAAAATCTGGTCGAGTCAGTATGTTATCGATATGGGAAAAATAAATTAATACCTAGCGGAGTGTCAGTTCAACAGTATCTGACCACCAGGTATTATTGGTACAATATGGTGAAAACTATTGAAAATGTTTTGTTGAAATGTGGTAACGCTGAAGTAACTAGAAATGTTGAAAATGTGTCAGATTGTGCTAAAATGCGTGATGTTGAATGCGTAGCTGAAGAGTGCGGTGAAGCGCAGGTTGAAAAAGTTAAAATTGGCCTTACGCAGTCACAGGGAGAAAGCCCATGCACTACGGAATCCGTTCAGTACGAATATAGTTTGGCTGGTCGACACACTGACGCAGACAACTGTGAAATTGTTTAGAAGTTTTTCTCCAAAAAATGGCATCCATAGCGGCAAAACACACGCCACAATAGAGAAGTTTCCGGACGAACTACAACTGTTCGATCCACCAGTTAGTCAGTCCACTATTGAAAGCAGCCATACAATGGAGTTTCTCCCGCTAAACCAAGTTGTAAACAATTCGGAAGTCATAGAATTTGTGCTTCCTTCTACGGAATACTATTTAGATCTATCAGACGTTCAGCTGTATATACGCTCACAGGTTTTGGAAAGAGACGGCAGCAAGCCTTTAGGTATAATTAAGCCTCCTACAACAAGCACAGCGAGTGCCGACGCAGCATCTGCTGCTGCTGCTGCCGCTGCTGCTGCTGCTGCACCTGCACCTGTCGTCAACCGTGACATTCGCGACGCGGCTGTTAATCCTGTCGTAGTACAAGGACAGGGCAATGTCGATCCCGCTGCCGCAGCAGCAGCAGCTCCACGAACAGATGGTCAGCGGCAGCAGCCACTGCAGTCGCAGCCGCACTACACTGTAGATCCGTTGCGCGATCCAATAATTGTAAACATTGTAAGAAATATGAATCCAGAAGACAGGCGGGAATACATTAAAAAGCTCAGCCAGATAGGAATTCGAGATGCGGCACCTGTCAATTTGCTTTTCTATATGATGTTCGAAAGAGTAGAAGTAGAACTGAATGGCACACCGTTTGTGGTCAGCTATGGAAATTATGGATATAAAGCATTTTTTAATATTCTCCTAAATTATTCGCGCGGAGTTAAGAAAAACCTGTTAAGAAACGTGATGTGGTTCAAAGATAAATTAAGCGATATTTTTCCTGAGAAAAGTCTAGATAGCGTAGATTTGCTAAATGCGGAATCAAATCAAGGACTTGCAGAAAGATACCGCGAAACAAAAGAGGGCCGACCCTTCGAAATGATTGGAAGGATAATGCACGAGCTGTTCTACCTTGAACATTATCTACTGCCTGAGGTGTCAATCAGAATTCGCCTGTTTAAACGCAATCCATCATTCTTTCTAATGTCCGATGACACGATGCCTAATTATTACCTTAACATACTTGACATACGCCTGCTGGCAAGGTTTGTGAAATTGTCACCAAAGATTCATGACCAGATCCAGAAGAGGCTGTCCACCCAGCCAGCCATATACAAAATCTATTCGGCCACAGACGTCCGTACTAGAGCTATCATACCCGGCCAACGGCTGTATACCTTTGACAATTTTTTTGGCTCAGAAAAAATTCCTAATCGGATTATTTTTGCCCTTGTTACACATGAAGCGTACTTGGGCAGCTACCGAAAAAACCCGCTCAATTTTCAACATTTTCAGCTTGAGGAAATAAGTTTGGTTGTCGACAACCAAATTATTACCTATAAAATAGATTTCGCAAACGGCCAGTATGCTCAATTATATAGCGCCTTGTCATGCCAATTAGGTAATCGACGATTTGACTATTCCTCCGACACATCCTATGACGAACTGAGATACGGCACGGTAATTAATATGAATATAATGATCAAATTTTTATTGTTTTTTAGTCTTCGCCGCTACTTTACAATCATATGCTTCACAGAGTATTTATCCATTTGACCTCACGCCTAATCACAACTTTGAGGACATTCCCGTTGGGCGTAAACAGTTGGCTCGATTGGAGCTAAAGTTTTCCACACCGCCTAGAGAGCCCCTGGAATTGCTAGTTTTCTATGAGCAACCGCGAATTTTTCAAATTGACAAACATAAGAAGTTTATTAATGTGCTTTAGCTGCTGGTTTATAAATAAACTTGACAAGGTTAAGGATGTACTATATCATAAATAGCGAACTGTTAAACGACGGATTTTTTCTGATGTTTATTAACTGCTGCTGCTGCTGCTGTTGCTGTCATAACACTCAAAAAACAGTTTCAAAACATTACGAGATATAAGATCATGACAAAGGTTAGCAGGTATATAAAAACAACAACATCTACCACCACAAAAATATTGACTAGAAGACGAGAACAATTCACGATAAGCGCCGTAAACTTTTCCTAGATCGTCGACAGCCATTGAACGAGGTGTCAGCGGCCGCCGTCGTTTGACTGTGTCTCTTGAGCATGCGACGCAAGCCGTCCATTGGCTTTAAGTCTAAATGAAAGGTCACATTGGGTGTAAGGTTTGGCAGAGCGGATTCCACTGCTGTCATCCACTCCATACTATGACCACGCGATAATCCGTAAGCAAAATCAGAGATTAAATAGCGAACGAGTATTATAATTTTTCCATCGGCCAATCATGCCGATATGGAATCGTTGAGATAGGCACGGCAGGCAGTAAGCAGCAGATAATTTTGCGATAGTTTATAGAGAGAGCTAGAGGTAAGGACGGTTTTAACCAGGCCAATGACTGAATCATGGGCTGAAGATGTCGAAGACGGATGGCGATAAACAATTACCTGGTATCCCAGCGCTGTTAAATTATGGGCAAGGCGGTTCGCCTGTTCAGCTTTTCCGGAACAGTTAATCCCTTCAAAAACAACCAGGAATGGTTTTTGTGGCGTCGGTGATGGTGATGAGGGCGACTTCGGTAGCATTCTGACAACTACTCTTCAAATGGCATGTGTTGAGTGAGTGAAGGATATATACATACAGCGAGAAAGAGGTGGTGATGGTGGCAAAAGTCGGAGAAATGGCTATTGTAAGCGAGGCCGCTTTGTTTGGGGCTGGATGATGTCACCGCCGCCGCCGCCTCCTCTTGCTTTTCTAGATGATTGCAACGTAATCATCTCCGCCTCATCTTGCTGTTGTTGTGACATCATGTTTCTGCCTCCGCCGGGTGATGGCAAAACTTGTGATTCTTCTGCGCCCACAGTTTGACTGGCAACTTGCTGCTGCTGCTGCTGTTGTTCTTTCAAACGATTGGCGATTTCCAGAATAATTTTGTTGTAATAAAATCCATAATGGCTGTTCATTCTCAGAAACTCGCATGCAAAAACCAAGTGCGCAATTGACAGAGCTTTCTGCCGCAGCGACCAAGTCGCCTGTGAAGTTGTTTCCGGGTCCGAGAAAGGTTCCCGCAATTTTTGGAGTGTACGAAAAGATTCTCGCGCGCGGCCACGCATAAAAATGCCATCAGGATCAAGATCCCTGCAACCAGCAAACAAATCGTACGGGATTTTGTCGCTTGCTGGTGGTGGCGGTGGCGGTGGCGGTGTCGGGAGCGGAGCTGGAGGTGACGTTCCGCTGATTTCATCGGAGCAAACGCTGCTGCTGCTGCTGATGTGGCTGCTCATGTTGCTAACAAACTGGGCTGGAACGGCGGCAGTTGCGGTGGGTGGAAAATCGTGTTGAGTAGTGCCAGGCAAAGAGATTATCTGGTGGCTGATATTTCCCACAGCGCTTTCGGGCGGCAAATAAAGCTGTGCTGGATGCAGAAACGTCACGCCGGGACTCTGGAGCAGAAGATGAGCTAATGCGTGTGGGGGCGGGGTCGATGCTGCTGATGAAGGAGTTGTCGCCGACAAAGATGCAAAGGTGCTCACGGACGATGGTGTTGATGCGGCGGTGGAATCTGTGTAGCTGGTGATTGGAGAAGACATTGAGATGAACTGTGACTGAGACGTATGAGGATGCTGCTGCTGCTGTTGCTGATACGCAGGCATGAAGTGAAAGTGATGATGCAGTGGCGATTGCTGCTGCTGCTGGTGCTGCTGTGTGTAATGATGACCCCATGACCCGGCGGCGGCGACGGCGGCGGTGCTGGCGGCGGCGGCGTTTGCGACAACGACAGGTGCATTAACGGCATCGGCGGCAGTAAATGCGATGTTTCGTTGTTGTTGTTGCTGCGGCTGCTGCTGCTGAAGCGGTGGAGGAGGGATGTCTTGGAAAAATTCAGCCAGAACGGCCGCGTCATTGTCATTCTGGAAGTGCTGGTGCTGTTGCGGACGCATATCTGTAAAACACGACAGCAAGATGTGTACAATAGTGCACTTAAAACACAGTGAAATACACATGCCCGCTTTTTTATTTGTATAATATAATTCTCTTACTGTTCCTTACCATTTTGACTGGCAAGCAATCGGGCCATTATTTGATGTGGTAACTGCTGCTGCTGCTGCTGCTGCTGCTGCTGCTGCTGCTGTGAATTTAATCCAGAAACAAACGGCAGTGAATTTCCCGCTGAAAAACCGTTAGCCAGCGGCTGCGTAGAACTGGCCATACTCAGATCGTAACAATTATTGCACGCCATTAGAATTAATCCGAACCAATTTCGAGCTTGAATAAAAAAGAATAAACAATCCAAGCGATCAAATGCGAATAAATCAGTTAAATGCGATGACACACACCAGTTTATATACTGACCTCTGGCTTCGCTCTGGTGTCTGGATAAAGGCGGGCGGAGTCTTCGTACACAAACATACGAGTGCAAGGTCCCTGGGGATGACGCTTGAACTCGCGTGACATTGTAACAGCAGTCAGGCGGCACTGTTGTTTCGGTCCCCTATATATATATATGTGCTGCGTGCATGTCAGCGCGCAAACAGATGCGCACATGCAAAGACCATGAACACCTGCAGCACTGATAAGTTAGCCTTAACTGGCGGCTCTGAAAGCATTAAATTAGATCATAATATTAATACTGCTACTACGGAGCCGCTATTAGAAGCCTCGTGGAAGCGACTTGTATTATTTCCAATAGAAATCGATGATGCATGGCAAATGTATAAAAAGTCAGTGGCCTGCTTCTGGACACCTGAAGAGGTTAATTTCTTTCATGATGTCCGTCAGTGGCCAGCGTTGAGCCAGTTTGAGAAATCCCTACTAGGGAATGTGTTAGCGTTTTTTGCTGCGTCGGACGGAATTATAATGGAGAACCTGGCGGAGAACTTTCTTATTGAAAGCCAGTGTCCTGAAATCCGCGCGTTTTATACCTTCCAAATATTTATGGAAAATATACATAGTGAAACATATTCACTTTTAATTAATACCTATTACCAGGACACGGAAGAACGTTTGCACCTACTACAAGCAGTGATAAACAATGAAAATGTTATAGAAAAAGCAAACTGGGCAACTCGTTACATCAGAGAAAATAAGGAGCGGCCGTTTTCCGAAAGACTGCTGGCATTTGCATGCGTTGAAATGGTTTTTTTTTGCGGCGCTTTCGCCGTTGTATTCTATTTTAAAAACCGCGGCATTCTGCCGGGACTCACGTTTAGCAATGAGCTGATTGCTAGAGACGAATCTCAGCATGTAGAATTTGCATGCTGGCTTTATGGACAGCTTAACAATAAGTTACCGGACGAAACGGTGTACGCCCTAGTAGACGAGGCAGTGGACATCGAAAGCCGGTCTTGGGACGCTGCATTTGAGCATCCTTTACGTGGACTGAATGCAGCACTGATGAAAACGTACGTTCAGTTTGTGGCTGACGTGTTGCTTAAAATGCTTGACCACGAACCGCTGTACAACGCGGCTAATCCCCTGCCCTACATGGAAAATATTTCCCTGGAAGGCAAAAGTAATTTTTTCGAGCGCCGAGTTTCGGAGTATAAAAAGGCTCACGTCGGAAAAACTCAAAAAGAGCAGAACCAGCAACAGCTGTTTAGCACCAATGTTGAATTTTGAATTTTAATTTTCGTTTTTATTGATGGGAATTATTGTTTGTCAAAAATTTTCAATTCAAAGAGAATTTAATAAAATCCAAACAAACAAACAAACAAACCAAACACCACAACTCAACAACATCCGTTTTAACAACATCAGCAACAACAGCATTTCACCACAGAAACGGTTGTGCAGCATTGTAACAATGCTTGCGTCCGTGACTCTTTTTCCATAGAAAATTAACAGATCCAATTTCTTCCCATTTACCGATCCATGTGCAGCCAGGATGGGCGCACTGGATCTGGTTCGTAGGGTAAAAACCGTGCTGTATAAGAAATTCAATATCGTTATCGTCCGGAATTTCCTTGAAGGTTCGAAACCTGCTGTAACCGGTACGGCGCCTGATGCTGTGCCACTCCACGGGGTCCGTGTTAAGCATAGGGTACGGTTTAATATCCTGACATTCCCGCTCCGAATGGGTGATGATGGCGTCAGTTTGCTTCCAGTAGAATTCTTTTTGACAGCGTATGCACCTTACTGTGCCGCGATGATTATATGCAATTATGGCTAATAAATACCGTTCATTGATGAATATACTCTTCATGATCTGGTACTTTTGGCGCAGCAGGGCGCTTTCATGGTTGTTTAACAATGTAGTAGCCGTTGTTTCGTAGTCGTTGATTTCATCACTCTCATCAAACAGCCAATCAAGGTTATCAGGCGCATCGCAATTATAATGTACATGACAGCTGTTGGTGATTGCTCCCTCCATCTTGTATGTTAGAAAATCAGCGTGACTGAGACGCGCGACGCCGACGAGGTGACGAGCACACAAGCAGTGACACGCATATTTGTATTCATTGGGAATTTATATACTGATATGCTATAAACAGTAGCTGTAGTGGGGCGGGCGCTGGGTGGGCTTTAAGTGTGCATGCAAAATTAGCTCCGCCACGAGGATGTCCGGTGGGCGTTAGATGGGAAGAGCTAATGATTGCCATGACTCAGACAAGGGTATAAAGGCGCGTGCAGCACCGCAGACCAGCTGCTAGCTGCACGCTTGTGCATCGTTGCAGGATTATTATGCTAGTCGTACTTTTGCCGGCAATTGCCAGAGTAAACTGCATTAGGAGCAAAAGGAAGTACCAAAATTGCGGTTTGATTAGCGCTGCCAACACATTCCTATTCACTTTCTTTGTCTGTCATGACGCCCCCACCACGGCCACTACAAGCAAAGAAAATCAGCAACCGTGTCTCAGAAAAAACGATCACGACGGCGACCAAAAAACCGCAGCAGATTGCCGAAGCAAAATTAGCCAGGTTGTACGAGAAGCAAAAAACAATTCAAGATGTTTCACATTTATATCGTGAAACGCGCCACATTTCTTTTTCTTACAAATTGTTTATGCGGCGAACAAAAGAACTGACCGCGACAACGAAGACAACAACGACAACGGCGACGACAACGAATAACGCTGGAAGGACAACAACAACAACAACCACACAACCTTCATCATCCTCGCCAGTGAATAAAATTATACAGAATCCATCTGAACTTTATAATCTCAAAGCCATTACATCACGCCATAGTAAGAAGTACGGTGTCTGGGCGGGAAATTTTCAAATAAAAATAGCAGAACTGCCCTTGCATGGTGTAGACACTGTGCTACCGGTATTTCTGTCTGTTTTTGAAGATATTTTCAAAAAACTCCGTGATTTTGTGCCTAACAAAGAAGATTTAATTAGTATATCGTTGGAGTCATCTCAGCTCTCTCATCCCATCCAGCTTAAATTATCCACACAGGATCAAGTGAACGCAGAGATGTTCCTGTACTTGATTGCAAATACTCTAACTTCGAAAACGGAATTCTCTTTAGGTTTACCGGTTTACATTAACCTACTACGCGTGCCACGGCAACCGACAGGGAAAGGCGCAGGTGCAACCGGCGCCAACATCACCACCACCACTACCACATAGAGTAGAAAACAAGACCGCCATTTCCGTAACCTTTTGAAAGCGCCTCGAGGCGGAGGAATTGTTAACGTAAAAAATAACGATAGTCTCTGCTTTGGCCGAGCGCTAGCCATTGCCATTGCCCATGCGTCACAACTTCATAAGGTTGACAAGAGGAAGTGGAAAGAACTCTGTGACAGCAGGAAACAGCTACAGAAAGTGGAAGCAATAAAGCTGTACCAAGCAGCGAAAGTACCGCTCGGAGCTGTGTCATACAGTGACTATTCGGCTTTTCAAGCCGTCCTTCTTCCAAATTACGCACTGTCCATCCATAAATGCCCTGATGCGGAAACGGGATTGTTATATAACGGCACAAGCATCAAGTGTCCAAAAAGCTTGCATTTTCTTTCATCTAACAATCACTATGCGGCAATCACCAAACCGGCACGATTTTTTGGAAAGAGAAAACAGTGCAAGTTTTGCGACGGCTATTTTACCAAGCTTGATTGGCACCGATGCCGAAAAGCTTGCTTTAACTGCCAAAGAAAGGATTGCGAATTCGAGCGAGAACTAACTTGTGGGGATTGTCGAAGAAGTTTCAAAAACTCAGAATGCTTCCGCGTACACAAAACACAAACGTCAACAGCAGCACCAACCACGGACTTGAACTCCGTCGAAAGTGCGCTGACTGCAGCCTGATCATCTACATGGATAAGGGGCGACATCCGGCCAACCCTGTTCACCAATGCGGCGAATATTATTGCCGCAGCTGCAAGCTTGTTGTTGATCCCTACCATCGTTGTTACGTGCAAGTGCACGAGAGCAAGCCGAAGCCCGAACGCCAGTTTCTTTACTGCGACTTTGAAAGTGATATAAGCAAAGAATATCATATCCCAATCGCTGCCGTAGCCGTTGATGACGCCGGAAAAGCGACGCGATTTTTTGGAAAGAATGCCGGGGAAAAATTCTGCAATTGGCTTTTCCATCCACGGCACCGCAATCACATGGTTGTTTTCCATAACCTTATGGGATATGACGGGAACTTCATTATGCAGCACCTTCACCGTAAACACTTATGGCCACATGTCATCATGCGAGGTCTAAAGTTTCTTCAGCTTAAAGAAACCACGAATAATATCATTCTACGAGATTCCCTTGCATTTTTGCCTATGAGTTTGGCCGATATGCCGGCTGCATTCGGTTTCAACGCAGCCAAAGGCTGTTTTCCCTTTCTGTTGGCGCGTGAAAAACATTTCAACTATGTAGGACAGGTTCCATCAGAGCACTACTACCTGACAAGCCAGATGAAGACCAAGCACTACAAAAAATTTAAGGAATGGTACGACGCGGAGGTTGCCGCAGGAAAATGTGGAATTTTCTCAGGAGATCCTAAAATATTGTACCAACGATTGTCATGTACTGCGGGAGGCTTGCCAGAGATTCTGCGAAAGTATGAAGGCATCTGTGTAGAGGGTATAACCCGCTCGTAGAGTCGGTTTCACTCCCTGGCTATGTAAACCTCGTGTACCGAGCTCGTTTCATGCCGAAAGACAGCATTCAATATTTTACTTATCGCGATCTCCAGACCTACCGCACATACTCCTACGAAAGCATGCAGTGGTTGCATTTTGTCATGCAAAACGAGCGCATTGAAATTCAACACGCTCGAAACCATCCGGACGGAGAAAAACAAATAGCCCGCTACAAAGTTGACGGATTTAACGAAGCAGCCAATACGGTTTTCGAGAACCATGGGTGCTATTTTCATGGGTACGTTGTTGTTGTTGTTGTTGTTGTTGTTGTTGTTGTTGTTGTTGTTGTTGTTGTTGTTGTTGTTGTTGTTGTTGTTGTTGTTGTTGTTGTTGTTGTTGTTGTTGTTGTTGTTGTTGTTGTTGTTGTTGTTGTTGTTGTTGTTGTTGTTGTTGTTGTTGTTGTTGCTGTTGCTTGTTGTTGTTGTTGTTGTTGCTGTTGTTGTTGTTGTTGTTGTTGTTGTTGTTGTTGTTGTTGTTTTGTTGTTGTTGTTGTTGTTGTTGTTGTTGTTGTTGTTGTTGTGTTGTGTGTTGTTGTTGTTGTTGTTGTTGGTTGTTCCAACGAAGCATACGCACCTGAAGCACGTGCTATCCTATCGCAGTATCTGGAGCTGCGAATGAACCTGAGGCAAAGGAGGAGATAAAAAAGCTTTAAAGTTTCTGCCACCGAACCCATGAATGCGTGACGTTCTGTTCGGTGTGGCGGACTTCCGCCTGCTCAACCTGCCGGACACAAGTAGTGGCCGGTACATCGCTTACCTAGATAAGAATTCCCTTTATCCTGCCGTATGCAAGCAGAAGGAATACCCTCTTGGGCTGCCTGACCGATCTTCCGCTCCCTCTTCTTCCACAACGCATCAATGGCAAATGTATGTTCGCCCTGTGCTGGCGGTGTGCAGAGGCAAACAACCAAGAAACGTCCTGCACGCAAACTGACGAAGAGCGAAGCTTCAACGGTGTTTATACGACACCGGAAGTTAATCTGGCAGTCTCCCTAGGCTACCATATACTGGCAATTCATGAAGTCTGGCATTACCCGAAGAGGGGAAATTTGTTTGCCGATTATATAAGCACATTTATGGCAGAAAAAGCAGCAGCAAGCGGATTTGCCTTACACTGACAGTCCGATAGAGAAAAACAGGCTTACCTTCAGTCGCTTAAAGACAGAGACAATGTTGTTGTCGACGACCCGGGGAAGGCGAAATTCAATCCCACACGACGCCTTCTCTCGAAACTCATGCTCAATACATTATGGGGCAGGCTGGCAATCAAGGAAAACAAGCCGAGTTTTGAATATGTCAAAAGCGTCAAGCGGTTCAATGAATTATTCTACTCTAGAAAATATACAGTTAATTACATTGATGTTGTTAACGAGGATGTTCTGCAGGTGCAGAGCACCAAGTCATGCGACTTGGACGGAACTGATTTGCGCGCAAATGTAAACATCGCCGGTTTTGTCACTAGTTACGCGCGTCTGGAGCTATATGCTGGCATGGCCTTTGTAGGCATCGAACGCCTGTTATATGTTGATACTGATTGTGTGATTGCGCTGGAAGGACCCGGTCTGCCGAGCCTCCCCGTGGGCGAATGCTTAGGAGAGTTTAAATCGGAGATCGAGGGTGACAGAATCACTTTGTTCGTCTGTGGCGGCCCGAAAATGTACGCATACCACACCGAGAAAGGAATGTCCGTCTTCAAGGCAAAGGAATAACAATTAATAAAGGAAACATCGATTTCTTTACACCAGGATTGCTGGAGGAGATGGTCAGAAATCCAGAAGAAATTCAGTATTTTCTCAACCCGTACAAAATTTTTCGTATACGAGGCACCTGGCAGCTGACCACGCGGGAGGAAACGAAAATGGTCCGATTCACATTCGATAAGTGAAGAATATTGAATTCCACTCCGAGTTATGAAACGCTCCCATTCGGATATAAGATATAAAAGAGCAATACCTTTGTTAACCCTCTCCTACAGCTGCAGTTCATCCAGATGGAATGTACGAAACCATACAGAACTTTAACCCGCTCCTTGTTCACCCGTTCAATCTGGTCTGCAGCTGCCAGAGCCAGGGAGGTAAAACCTTTTGGATATGCCGGTTGCTTGAGCTGCGCAAAATTACCCCATTCCCAAAGAAAGTGTATTTTATCTACTCTTATGAATCTCTGTTTTTAAAACCATTACAAAACATAAAAAAAATGTTGTTTTTATTAAAAATATTCCTGAAGATATTGCGGAAGAAGGCTTCACTAATAACAACGACCCTTCCTTGATTATTCTGGACGATCAGATGCAGGAAATAAACAAAAATGTGGTCTCTCTTTTCACAAGAGGAACTCATCACTTGAACCGCTCTGTCATTTTGACAATGCAAAATGTATTCTTTCAAAATCCCCTTATGCGTACAATTTCTTTGAATGCTCATTATCTCGTGCTGTGGAAACAGCCTCGAGACATGATGCAGATGGAAATACTTGCACGGCAAATGTATCCGCGGTGTTCGACGCAGTTCATGGAAGCGTATAAAACTGCCACGCTTCGTGATTATGGTTATTTATTTTTGGATTTCAAGTGTTGCACGCCCGACATTTTGCGGGTGCGGGGAAATTTGTTGGGGGAGAGTGTTGATAATTACCAGCGAGTTTATGCAATCACAAATTCTACTATGGACGAATATGCTCTCGTTCCCGTAAAGCATATTGGGAAACAGGGTCATTTAAACGGCAATGCCCGGGCTGTCCGCAGTAATTGTTTGAAGAAAAAGAGGACGAAAAAACTCGAGAAGAAGAAGAAGAAGAACAAGAAGAAGCAGAAGAAGAGCGAAAGAAAGAATAAAGTCAGGAATAGCAGTTGCAGCTCAAACGCAGGAAAAAGACAACGCAAAATAAAAAAAGGAGAAAATAGTAGCAATGAACGGATGACTGTAGAGAATGAAGAAATTTTAATTTAAGTTTTACACGTTTCTTGTTGTTTGGTAGGTTTTTATTCTGTGTGTAATAACAAATAAAAAATCGCTTTATTTCGTAAGTGTCAGAAGTCGTTTTTAAAGCATCATTTAATTATTCTTTCATTCATTCATCGTGGCGGTCGCCATCTTCAGTATAGTCATCATCATCAGCATCGTCATCATCGTCATCAATTAACAGAGCTCTCTCGTTAACGTTACCATCGTAGTCAACATCATCTTTTTCGACATCCACCACCACCAACACGAGCACTACCACCACGTTCACCAAGTACATCACCACCTTTACAAGTGCGCAAAAATTTTTTCGCGGCCGCCTTGGCAGAGCTACTAACGCTTCTCTTTTTACTGCTTCCCTTGCCACTTCCGCGGTTTTTCTTCACGGAGACTTTATTCTTGCTACTACTACGTGAGGCAGACGAGGCAGGCTGCAAGGCCACTGGCCGCATAAACGCGTTTGACCTCTCCCACTCACTGACACGACTTGCTAGGGTTTTTACGGCGGCCAAAAATTCAGGAAGATAGCTGGTGGGAAAATAGAATCCACAGCGAGTGGCTGCATATGAATCATCCTGTGGAATGTGCTTGATCAGGCGGAGATCGATACGCGGCTCGTGTGGTTGGTAGAGGCTTAAGCTGAGCATGATGGACGTAGGTTTGTGCTAAAACACGAAAAACACGACCGGTAAATTCCTGTTTCCATTACAAGCAACATGTGAGGTTTCTCAATATATATATAAAAACATATATTAATATGCACAGCTTAAGACTTGAGGCTCATCCAAGGTAAAGGTACTGCTCCGGTTGTATTCAACGGGAAACAGAATAATATCGAGTCTGGTTGCTCCTGCCTGAAATGTCGACGGCAAAGCCGTGATATTCAACCGATAAGCAGGCAGTATCAGAATATTTCTATTGCGCCTAACATAGGCTAGTACTTCTCCGAAAAACCGATTAAAGTCAAAGGCGCCGCGAATAAGTAATCCCCGTGAACTTCTCAGCAAAGGTAGCGTATCGTTAATAAACTGACTTATAAGAAAACCTTTTTCATTCAACACTGTCCCTGTACGGTTAGCTAACGCGCCAATTGCAACCTGACTGCGCGTCAGCATACAGATTGTTGTAACCTGGGCAATTAAAATTAGAAACAGTAAAGCTTTGCCATGATACTGGCGCCAGTAGGTCAAGATGTATTCGTGAAAGGTCATTTCTGAATTCAGTTATAAAAATTCGGCTTGAAAGCACAACTAAATTAATGTGCTTACAGTACGCTTATATATACCTAGCTGATACTTACAATCAGAATAAAAGGGCTGTTCTTAACAAGTCGAGCATATTCCGTGTCGACGGCATTTTTCTTCGTGTAAATTTCCACGTTATTGTATAAAGGCCGAGCTATAGTGGTGGTGAAGATGATAAACTGCCAACTGATTCTGCCAACAAACAGATTTAAACTCTGGCTGGCTTTGGCTTTTATGTGCCAATGCCATGACTCATAGAACGGCAGCAGATGGCAATGATATCATCATCAGTGGATGATCACGCGAGGATAAGAGGAGGCGGTCAGTCAGCAGACTTTGGCCGCTGCCTACTGAACCTCCCTTTCCCGCCCAGTATATTGTAGGTCAGAATAACAACAAGCAGCAGTGGGCATATGCGCTGTATAAAAGGGCGTAGCAGTAGTCATCGGGCAAGCCAGAGTATCGTTTATTTCCTGAAAGCAAAATGTCTGCTGCTACACAGTTATATGAGAGCTTTGAAGCTGGTGTTTATACTGAAAGTGATGATTGTGGACTATATCGTTTAATCTGCTCAGACAATTTTCCGCCCCATTCGATAAAGTCACTTGGAAATCTGGGATTTCGGCCCGTGAATATTAGCGATGTATATTTTTGTTTGTTCTGCAAGCGGATAGACGTAACACTGGCCGGCAAAGAAGATCCTCTGGATTATCATCTTCGCTGTACACCCTGGTGCGCTGAGATACGAAAACGCTTCAAGGAAGAGGGAAAGCCCGATCCCTCCGACAAAGCGGGTCAAATATTGACAGTGGCCTGCCCTTTTGATTTTACAAATGCGCAACTTTATGAGAGGCTGAGATCTTTCAAAAATTGGCCATCCCAGCTACTGCAAACACCTCTGGATTTAGCCCGGGCGGGATTTATCTATACTGGTACAGGGGACGGGGTGGAATGTTTTCATAGCGGTCTGCATGTCAGTCAGTGGACACCGGACGATGTGCCATGGCACGTTCATACACGGGATGCCCCCAGCTGTTTGTATATCACTACCTGCCTTGGCGAAATTGTGCGTGACCGTTATAAGGAGCTCTCCTGTCTCACTCTCCGTCCCCGACATCAGCAACCTGGTAGTGATGAGAACGAGAAGTGCAATAATAGCAGTGGCGGAGCAGAAACAACTTCGTTCGTGTCAGTTTATGATGAGAACTTTTTCGACGATGGTGTTCGGGCTTTTGTGGTGTCACGGGCTTTAAAATATG
This sequence comes from Paramacrobiotus metropolitanus, assembly GCF_019649055.1. Lineage (NCBI taxonomy): Eukaryota > Metazoa > Tardigrada > Eutardigrada > Parachela > Macrobiotidae > Paramacrobiotus > Paramacrobiotus metropolitanus. The sequence continues at coordinate 166,715 of NW_026570369.1, read as the reverse complement.
GATTTAGTGTGGAGGAGATACGGAAAGCCATCGCCAGTGTCAAACGGATAAATCCTCCCGAAGCTGAAATCACCGTGAAAACACTGCTCAGCCATTTGGAGGCAAGGCGGATTAAATGTGGGCAGAAAAAACGCCGCTTCTGCCACCTGCATTGTTCTCGATGCGGCAAATACACGCAACATTGATCTGGAGCGCGTAAACGAGTGCTGAAAGATGGAAGAGATTCAGTGCAAAATAGTGCATCCGCTTCTGGATATGGAGTAGATTATTTCGAATGTACAGATTGCGGCCCCCGCCTCGAATGACTGACTAGAAATTTGCGAAGCGTATTTTAGCAACCTAGTTGATTCGTTACTGTGTGGATAGTTCAAGCAAAATGAATCTGGGGCGCGCAAAAGAATAAATTACATGGGAAGTAGTATACGTGTTTCGGGATTTCAAAATGAATTCCTTGCAAGTATGGAATGCGGGCTGCAAGCCTGATAAATTATCGGTATTTTGAGCAAATGTTTTTTATCAGCATCACATAAGAGTTTTAGTAAGAACTCTGAAGAAGTGAGTGACAGCTGATATAAACATTCTCTGCATTTCGCAATGATTTTGCATGAATTCCCATATATTTAGGTAGTAAACTGTGCCCATAAAGAAACAAAGGTTACCGGGTGCTCATTATGCCGATGTCTTGTGGTCTTGTTTCAAACCGTAAGACCCGTCGAAGTCGAGATATAGTTTAAAACATATTCTGACGAAATAATTGTAGCATTGTCAGATAACGTTACCCAGCTGTTTCAAAAAATCACACCTTGCATCAAACCTCCAACCCCTCCTTTTAGTTCATCCAATCACCTAAACCACACGGTCAGTCAAGATATCTCAATGACAGCATAGAGCCATACATCTCAGACTGGCGGCACAGAACGGGTGGTAGGAGACGAATGATAGTTTGATTTGACTCACATAAAACTAACTCGCGCCTTCAGAGTATTGTGAGTCATCTTTTCGTTCAACACATCGATATACAAGAAATCAACATAGCCGATACCTCGCTTTTACTTGTATGAGAATGACTGGGAGCTTAGTCAAAACTAATCTTTACATTTCTTGTACATTTGCACTGTCTCTGTCGGAAGGCGGCAATTTCATTAAAAACAATGCCCAGTGGCAAAAATAAAAGCCCATTAGTAGCCCAGGTCACTTTTCACCCGTTAACATCTGCATTTTTTACATATTAGAACCTTTATTTTCTTCTGTAACCCTGTCGCCAAGTGCTGGGCTGGGTGGGCGGAAGCTGGTTTTGGTGCAGAACTGCATTTTAGTGGCAACAGAACCATTTTTTAAGCTACGCCACCGTGCATTACAGCTCCAGTTTAGGAATCACAACACAATTATCTTTACCACAACCAGCCTAGGACGAATTTAGCGTTGGTAGGCGTACAAATGCGCATTTGAACATTTGCAATATGACCGTAACAAATGTGGCATGTTTCAACGTTATCCCTGGTGAGCGTGAGCAACTTAATCTGCGCAAATGCGGCAATAACAAAGCAATTATCTTTATCCGCGGCCAAAGGGCGTAAAGTTGCCGTGAATTGACGCAGCTACATAGTTATAACATAATTGCGTTTCTCCAGCTTCATTTCTAGTCATGGTAGTAAATATTCGCACCGGTTTTCTTCAGTATTGGCTCTGATATGGGGCGGCAAACATCCGCACTTTGGCAACACCGAAACAGTCGTTTCCGCTTCTGTTTACAATTATGAGCGCTAATTTTGAGTGAGCACGCCTTGACTACAATCTTAGCTAGTGCAGCGCACGTGAATGCTGGCAGTAACCATCAACTACTTGACATTTCTGCCCGAACAGAGGTGCATAGCGACACGTGCCAAGCCATGCTGCTGTGTATTCCTATCCGCGTAAGCCGGGTATAGGCTCTATGCAGTCATGTGTTTCGTATATATTAACCATAAAGAGGGTGGGGCGCGCTACTTCACAACAAATAATAGCCATTTAAAATGCGAAATACACCCCAATTTATTACTTTTTCGTGCATATTGATGGAAATACTGCGCACACGTGTTAAGCTCAACGGGGTATTCTGTCATATAGTGCAGCAACGTAGTCTGTTAGAATTTTCTTAATTGTTGCGTTGGCGCATTGTGTATCTGGTACGCACTATCTGTATATACAAGCGCGAGCAGGCCAGCCCTTCGACAGATTAACAACGGTTATGTCAACTGCCTGAAATTATTTGGGCGCTTTTAAGAAGAAGTAAACAAAGGTATGCTATAATTTATTATGTATTAGAATTTAACAAGAGGAAGCTTACTCTTCGAACAAACGCAGTAGATAGGTAGTTAACCATAATCAGAGCACCGTGTGATTAGATGCATTTATAATTTTCTCCTTCTCCTCATAACATGAAACGTGACGCCACCGTAATAATTGCTGATGCTGACAATACTCAAAATCATTGCAATAATACATGTAAAGAACAGGTGGAAAAGGGATTTCTTTCAGAAAATCTGAAAATGATACTTTACTGCACAGGTATTCCATGCTGTCATGTATACAAAAATGCTTACAATCAAGGACTGTCTGCAGCATATATTAAAACACAAAAACAGGCGAAGGCCGATGATGTTGAACAGAAGACGGTTAGGGTGGCAAGGGTTCCCAAACGCCTTTGCAAATGAAACAATAATTGCGGAGCGGGCGTGAGATGCGCTTCCGCGAGAATGCGGAAGTGCATTCGTGAACGTTTATGCGAATAGAGAAAGAAAGAGAGACAGACTCGTTGAAATGAAATGAAGTCTGCGTGCTGGCCAGCTGCTGCGCTGTAGACAAACAGAAACAGAGACAGACAGCTATCTGCTGCCGTGCTGTCACAGAGGGCCGGGAGGGCATACACGTATATAGCGCCGTTCCAGTGGAACGAAAGCCGGGCGTAGCAATAACCCACATAGAGTGTAGCAGCAAGGCACTACGATATACAGACGCACACACATAGACACACGCACATACACGCAGCCTTGCCTCATGCTCTCCCTTTCTCTCTCTCTCTCGCTCTGCTCATATGCTTACAGGGCAGCAGGTGGCCAGCATGCAGGTTTAATTTCAGCAATTTTGTCTTTCTGCACACTCCTCTCTGTATTCAATCTCACGTGCGCCGAATTTACTTTTACATGCATTACTGCAGATACGCTTCACACTCCCGACACGGTGTTCACTGTCAGTTGTAATATAAAATTGATGTAGTGCTCATCCCCACGCTCTCCAAGCTGCAAATGTTTACAATTGTGTTTCATTTTTGTTCGTAATGGAAACGCTTTGAATGTTTTCTTGTGCGCGCTCCTATCAGAATTTCATTCGCTAACACACATGAACTAATACTGTAAGGTCAGAGGAAAGGTGTGTGTGCGCGCGTGGCCCATTACGCAAACAATTATTTCCATAACTGGAATAACAGAGTGTGCTGGCGTTGCAATGGAACGGCCTATGTTATCAAATGCCCACGGTCCTGCAGATTACATCGCCTGCCCCCGCTTTCGCGTTTGCCGTGAAATTTTTGGAATGTGCTGACAGCAAGGCAAACTAGTGGCCGTTGGATAACCCGTTAACCGCAGTTAATATTGCTACTTGTTATGTTATGTTTTTGTCTGTTATGACAGCCGGAATAACAGTTTTGCTGTTATTGCACTGCAGCAGCCTTTGTTTTAAAAAGCCGCCGGTTCCGCCCTATATCACTGGGATGCGCTGCCCCATCGGGTATAACCTGCGCCCGGTCTCCGTTCCACTGAAACGGCGCCGTATACGTATTAATAAAATGCATGGCCCATTACACAACGTATTTTGAACTTGATCTGGCCAGGAGCTTCGCTCAACGGCACCGATGTGTACGGTGTGTACCGCATATACACAACATTATCAGCAGCGGCGCTTTGTCGCTCGCACGCAGCTGCACCTAGGCCAAGTTTCCGTAAAACTATGACCGAATCTCTTTGATCAACGCCTCTGGTCGAGATACAATAATGCGCTGACTAACTGCAGAAAGCAAGGGAATGAGGTTGAGACAGACACGCAACCCATACTCTTACACAGTCAGCAGTGAGCTTGAGCGCCTAGCGGATCCAACTTACGCCCGGTCCTCGTTTCACCAGAACGGTGCCGAATACTAAAATATACATTCGGCTACTGCATACTGCATTATACATTCATGCCGGTTTGGCTCGTTTGCCTTTGCAGTTCTGACTGGAAGCATAACGACACCTGTGGCGGCTGCAATTATGGAAAATGACACCCCAGCAGCAGCTTGCTTGAACATTTTGCACAGCAAACTAAATGACCGCATGGTCTGTACATGATTTCCCAATCATTTTCATAGCAGACTTTACAGCGTAATTTCTCTTTGGGGTCTTCGGAAGTTGTAGGTGCCGGAGCTTTTCGCGTTAGTCCACAACATGTTGTTTCGGTTTCTTGACGTCTTTTACGAACATCGTTGATGAACGCTGAACCCTTTGTTTGTACAAGATACGGACATTTTGGGTAAGTCCAAGCGTGCTCTTCCCACGGAACATCGTCTTTGTCCCAAGCATAAAGTGCACCGCCACAATGAAAGCAGCGTACACAGTCATCCCGGCCTTCATAATAAAAGCCGGCTGCAGCCATATCCCTGGGATGCTGGTGTTTGTTAACAGGCCGTTTAGCATAAGTAGTAAAGCGTGTCTTGTAGTCTTTCATTGCCGGTGAGTGCTGAATGTGTTTTCTCGATTCAGAGGACATACCGGCTATCTCATCCTACACTGGACGCAGAACATTTTTTTACGCACAAACGTATTCATTTAAACGTCTCTGTCCCGCGCTCCGCATCGCTGTTTACGAGCAGTTTATTACGCCTCATACCAACCTATAATTACTTGTATAGATAGCTGTTATCGCCAGAGTTATTAGTTACTGTTTTAACACAACTTCATTATTTATTATAATTTTAATTAGAGATTCGGGCCGTCACCTGCCAGACTTAAAGTCTTATTATTCAGATTCAGAGTTTAATATTCAGATTCACAGTTTCAGGATCAGAATCAGACTGTTAGTATTCAGACTCAGACTTTCAGCATTCAGAATCAGATTCAGAATCAGACTTTCAGCGCAGGCCTTTCAATCAAACCATGATGGCTGAAAACCGAATGGAGTTATTGGTCCATTGATTGTCTCATTTTGGTTGGGCGTGGCCTAAGTTCAATGGAATTCAAATAGGTGTTACCAAACCCACACACGCACAAAACGCGCGCAACCAGGAGCTTACCTGTATCAAACAACCAAATTCCGTGTTGGCCATCGGCCTGCTGATATTATCACTTGCAACGTCCACATTTCCCTACAAAAATATCCACCGATATCTCAAACGATAGAGAAGAAAATGACAAGAATTGTGATACCAGACAAGTTGCGTTTTATGGGATCTAAGCGAAAATTGAAGCACCTAAAGTTTCTCGTAGACAAAGCGTACTATTTCTGCGTGAAAACAGAAACCAGCCGTGGATTCAAATTCTGTACTTGGACTACGAGAAACATTAGGTGGCTCGACTTTCTTTTATATTCCGTAAAAAACAACTTGCTTGGTATCAATTTTTTTTGTCTTTTTTTCAGATATTGGTTGATGGTTTCCGTTCGGAAGTGTGCGCGGCGCAAGTGTTTGAATTCAGCATGAGTCTGTGCTCAGCTGCATGTTTCCAGTTTATTGGTCAAGTTATTGGTTATTTTGTCCTGACTAATAAATTGTCGGTCGCGGACCGAATGTAACACCTTTTGAAGTCCACTGCAAGCGTCTTACACTTGATGTTGTCATACCGCTTATTAACCCGTTCCACACGAAGCGTGTTAGGCCGACATGGTGGAGGACTTAAATTCTGTAGCTTTTTTGAACGCGATTAAGTCACTTTCATTGGTTTTATTACATAAAGCAGATGTTACATGACAGTTAAAAAAATACCACAATCCCAGACAACAGCGCAGTGACACACAGAGAGAGCCTAAAGTTGGTCAAATCAGAGCTGACGGAGTCCGTGGAGGTCTTCATGGTCTACACACTTTCAGAGTCTTCAGATTATTCCGTAAAAAATGTCACGCGTAATTCCTATAGAGTTAAACTTAAAAAAATGGAAGTAAAGGAAAAAGCAATAGCCAGTGGCCTTCGGTGGTCATCGAAACTTTTCGTGTCGAGTTTGACATGGATGGGCATTGAGCTCTCAGACAAACAGGGAAAAAATGAGAAGCGCTAAGTTAATTAGCTATCGAACTTTGGCGATATCCTCCAACGAGATATTGGCTTCCCCGTACTGCAATGGTCTTAATTTTAGGAAAAAACGTTTGATAATTCAAGAAACCTACACGGGAAGCTTAAAACTGCGAACTCACGTCTTTGTGCTCGTTGTTGTCGGGGAATACCTTCCCAATGGCGACCACCAATTCAATCGGATATACAACAGTCTGAATGTATCCCAATTTGTTGGCATTCTGCATTCGTAGAAAAATTATAAAATTGGACTACGGATTTGTAAGATATCCAAATCGTAATAAAATATTGATAAAAAAACAGCAGCTTCTCCACACCTTGAGCTTCCAGTAAATCGCACGATATATCTCGCTGCGGGCCTTCTTCCCACCGTGACCAAGGTCCAGCTGTTTCTGAACAGCTGACTCAAGCCATTTTGGCAAAACCAATCCATTTTTAACAAATAATTCACTGACAGGCTCCATTACGACAGAAATTGATATTTGCGAGTGAGATGGCAATAATATCATAAAGCTTCTGGAATATGTGGCATCACGATGAGCACATGAATAATTATGAAAATGAGATTGGGCATAGTGCATACTTAGAGCACCAGATCAGTGGTGGACGGCTGGGAGCGCAAACCTTTCCACTGGTAATTTCATTGTCTCATAGTCCCTTATGCGATACCACCGCTAAAAATTTTTGCTGGCGCGCATCGTTTCTTTGTTTTTTGGCTAAATCGCCTACTTATTTGCGCGGTATTCATTTTTCATTCCGCACGAACATTTTTGTAAAACGTTTGGAAGAAATATTTCAAAATGCCTCAAACACGAGCAAGAACGTTGCGTGAAGCCCAAGACATCTTGGAAGATTTGGCAACTATACCACATGGCGAAGTTGACATTGTTTGCCTGCCACCGGATGTTGCTAGTTGCTCCGACGAAGAGGACATCGATGACAACGACCTGAGTCCGCAGCTTCCAACCGATGTTTCGGGAGAGCTTGAAGTCTGCTACGACAGCGATACCGACGACCAGCCATGTGCCACCGAACAGCCGTCTAAGAAGCGAAAAGGTACGTCACCAGTAAATTTTCACGACAGTTTGGCGAAATTTCAGATGGGATTTAACAGGTGCGGGCCGTGGCCGGCCCGAAGTACCATGGGCGAACGGGGAGACGGACTTTCTGCCAATGTACAATGATCCCAACAACGTTCCCGTCAAACTAGCGAATGCACATCCCGAGCTTATTTCAGCTACACCTCTGGAGCTGTTCAACATGTATTTTGATGGAGAAGTTTCGGAATGGATCATTAGAGAGTCTGAACGCTACGCTGCCCAGAAGAACGCCAACTTTACCTTGTCGCCGGAAGAGCTACGCATTTTTGTGGGAACCCTGATTTACAGCGGCATTGTGAAGTTGCCATCACAGCGACATTATTGGATGCGGTCAGCATTGTTTGAATTCCCCTGCGTTTCGACAAAGATATCCCGAACCCGCTTTGAGGTATGTCCAGTTGAAAAAATTGACTTTTCCCCCAGGGGTTTTCCTAAATATCTCTGTAACGAGCCAGAATTCGTACTTCCTGTCCAGCAAACAATTTGTTGCTAAAAATAGGAGAAATTTAAATTACAAGAAACTTTTGCGAAACACTTAGTATTTTGGCAGTTGTGGCGTTTTCCCCCAGGGGTGAAACTTTCGAAAAATTAAAAAACTGAGTATATGATTCAATATTAATCACTACACTCTCATTGTAGGAAATCAAGAAATTCTTGCATCTGGCTGACAACAATAACTTGTTGCAAGGGGATAAGCTGGCAAAGGTCAACCCGTTCTTGGCGATTTTGAAGAAGAAGTTACTGCAGTTTGGATGGTTTGAATCGAAACTCAGCGTGGACGAACAAATGATCCCATACTTCGGACACCACTCTTGCAAGATGTTCATGCGGGGAAAGCCGTGCCGGTTCGGATATAAGCTGTGGGTGATTTGCGGAGCAAGTGGCTATCCATTCTTCTTTATGGCATACACCGGAAAGGAAGGTACACCTAACCTGAAGCCTCTTGGCTCAAGAGTGGTTCTGTCTTTGATCGAGAAAGTTGACCATCCTGAATTCCATACACTGTACTTCGATAACTTCTTCACTTCGTACAACTTGCTTGTTGAATTACGACAACTGAATTTCAAGGCCACCGGCACCGTACGCGAAAATCGTCTGCTGCGATGCACATTTCCGGATAACAAAGGCTTTAAAAAGACCGTGCGTGGCCATCACGCAACGTTTTCTACACTGGATGTGGTCACCGTCAAGTGGCACGACAATACCCCAGTTTGTTTGGCTTCAAACTGCGAGACTGTCGCGCCACTAGGAAAAGCAAGACGATGGAACGCATCACTGAAAAAGCACGTCAATATTGACCAGCCAAAAATGATCGGCAGCTATAACAAGTACATGGGCGGTGTGGATTTATGCGACAGGTTCATCAGTGATTACCGGCCGATGATTCGAACGAAGAAATGGTGGTGGCCATTCTTTGCCAACTCAATTTCTCTGATGACTGTAGCAGCGTGGCGTATCCACAGAGAGGTAGGAGGAAACCTGACACAGATCCAATTTTTATCGGAAGTTGTCGAAGGGTTGCTTCTGTCGGGACTGCAAAAGCCGGCTCGTCTTGGACCTTCAACACCAGTGACCAGCACTGTTCGGTTTGACGGGATCAATCACATTGTGGAAAGATGCAAGCGAGGCCACTGCAAATACTGCCGGCGTAGTTCAGCGTGGCAGAAGTGCGGAAGTGCAATGTCCGCTTGCACAAGGCCTGCTTCCCGTTATACCACAAACGTTAACTACGAAACTTGTTTGTCTTCCCTGGAAAAGGCTTTCCAAATTTTTTGCCATTTTTCTCATTTTCTACTGACTGTGTGTGTGATGAAACGACTGTGCCGGCTGCGATCTGTATTTCTGCAATTTTTATTTTTTCTTGACCACTGGTCATCTCGATGACCATCAGAATGCTCTTGTTTTTAAGTACTCGTTGAGATCTGTTGTTTGAGCTATTGTCGTATCCCGTGCGATTTTTGTAACTATTGTTATAAACGTAATTAGATAACATGTCGGCCCAACATGGTTCCCATGCGTGTTATTTCGACATGGTCATCTCCCGCTTGACCTATGGTCGGTAAAATTTTGAAAAAAATATTTTTCTCTTAATTGAATTTTTTTATCCCAGAATGCAAATTTTCAAAACCGTAGTCCTATCCCTTCTAGTACCCGGTTTTCCTGGGTTAAGTAAACGAGAAACGAGTCAAACAAACCTGGTATTGTAAAATCTGAGGTGTTGTAGTATACTAGGAGATGTCGTATGGCAAACATTTCACGAAACTTTTACACTGAATATCTGGTATGCCAATATTAAATCATAAAGAAATTTATTCGCCGTACGTTTAGATGTGTTTTCAAAATGGAGAAACCTAATATCTTGACAACGCGCAACGTTCTAAAGTGATACTTATTAGCACCAGTTACGCTCGCAGTGCGCAGTTTTTTTGCAATAGGATAGAGAGCGACTCTATTAATCCACTGAAAGTTTATGGTCGTGTGAAATTTAGACTAGCGATCAATTAGAGCGTGAAACAAATAACGATTTGCTTACTTGCTTACTAACCATTTCGAAAAAACTCAATAAATTATAGTTGTTCGAAAGAATGACGTATGTGCAACCGGCCTTTATATTTCAAGCAAAAAATGTAATTTGGAATCTTTTGCAGTAGTAAAAATAAGATAGGGGTTAAAGCTTACTAAAGAACCGCTTTCCTGTATGGTGAATCAGATTTTACCCAACGGCTACAATGTTTCGGATAAGTGCTAAAATAGTCTTTTCAAATTCTTCTAAGTTTTGGACTAAAATGTAATCAAGCAGTTGCCGTTACCGACCTCAAAAAATTCCATAATCCGCCTCCCAACATTGTGCACGAACAATAAAAAAATTCCGTCCTAAAGTATGTGTGAAGCTTTACAATTTGACCGCCTAAGATACACCTCAGAACAATGGCGCACCTTGTGTACTGAAGCACCCAAGGCGAGCCGCTCGATTTCAAACTGCCGAGAAGTATTAAAACTGCTATTTGACACCGTTTTTTTCCCACCGTTTTCATAAACACGGACAGAATCATAAACACGGATAGAAAAAAACAATTCAGTGAAACCTCGTATTTATTCCCGAAAAACATATAGACTTCCATTGTGTAAGATAAATACGAGGGTAGGCTATCTTCCCCCGATCGCTTTGCCTGCGCGAGTGCAAAACGATTGAACAGTCAGGTTGGCAACTTGCACACATCGGTTCGCAGTGTTTTGTTTGTGCAGATCAATACGGTCTGGTCTGGCAGGGTAGCAGCGCAGTAAGGTGGCAGGATATCAAACTAGTAGGGCAGCAGCATAACAGGTTGGTAAGGCAGGAGATTAGCAAACTGGCAAGGTAGCAGCGCAGCAAGGTAGCAGGATAGCAAACTAGCAGGGTTGCAGCGAAGCGGGCAGGCAGGGTAGCAGCGCAGCAGGTTTGTAGGGTAGCAGAGAAGTGATGAGTGAAATGCCATTTCACTGAACGGGAAAATGACCCGCCCCTGACTTGAATATTGATTCCCCCTAGGGGTCCAAGTGAAATCTGATAAAAGGGATTTCCTATACGTTAGGAAGCTACGCTTACGTCATTCTAATGAACCGGTATACGTATACCTGTGTACGTAAAAGTGAAAACTGATTAAAAGTAATTGATTAAAGTTAAAAATGAAGTTTAACTCAACTTCAGGGAGGTACGTAAACGGTATCTATGTACTACGTACGCGTATTAATACAGTATACGGAATATTAATACAATTACTGTACTACAATACGTATTAATACGTTTACGTTAACTCTAAATGTCAAAACTAAGAACTGGGCAAAGTTATGAAGTCGTTATCACTTTATACGGTATCCATGTGTATACGCAAGCGTATTATTACAGTATACGCAAGTGCAACACGTAGAAATCGGTTTGCGTTATGGTTAAATGCCAAAACTTAAAACTAATTAAAATGTTACAAAACAGAAATCGCAGGCATTACAACACATGTTTAATATTATTGATGTTACTCAAGCAATTATTCTTACCAATAATTATTTTTAACGCATTTTGGCTTCAGTTAATCATCTCGTTAAGATCATGTACTGCGTTTACCACGCTATGTTCTTCCCATTACAGCACGAGTGCTTCTGCACTGTACTTTGTTATTTTCCCAACTACTTGATTAATAGCAAAGTTTTCCAAAAATTCCTAAAATAACAGGTTATTTTTTATTTTCGATTTTCTTATTTGCCTGCCTGATTATTAGTAAATGTTCAGATCAGTGTGCAATTAATTTTACAGCATAATCAACCTGAATTAGTTATGTTGTAATTTTCGCCTGCATGGAAATACAGTCGAACTAAAAATATTTACGATTAGGTAAATGCATGTACAGTGGCGTTACAAACCAGTGCGTATGCTTATGCCATTTACTTACAACCGTTGCTACCGCACTTTGTCTCTTGGCCCTGTTCTCACAGGCATGTTCAGAAATGGACTCTGTCCAGCATTCAGCTGTTATCACTGACAGAAATGCATATAGAGTATAGACAGATGCATGCATGCAGATGTTAGGTCGTACAGCCTGCAACTACGCACACTACGCAACAAAGTTTAATAATCGATAACATAAAACTCTGAGCGCACATACTATAATTAAAACTACCAGCGTTATTGTACGGACCTTAATTTAATAAAATATCATTTAGAACGGTATTGTGGTTTTCTCATCCTGCACGTAATTATTATATTACAATTGTTAAAGCTGGTTATACTAACGTGCAAAAGAAGGATTACATTATTATGCAGCGATGATAGCAGTATTAGTTGTTTCTTGGTTTTACTGAATTAGAATTCATTGATAAATTTCTATGGAAATCCTGCAAATCGTTGTGTCAAGCCGAACATTAGCGCTTCTGAGTGCCAATTAATTGTTTGCACTTTGTTTTCGACAGTCATTACTATCTGAACATCACCACGGGCAATCTAGCTGTTCCGGGAAAGAAAATGGAAATCAGCAATAGAATCATTATTCTAGAAGTATTTAGCCAAGTGAGATGTAGTTCTACGTGCTCTACACACTTCATGATTAATTAAAGCGCAGCCTTCATACAAAAAAGAGTAAAATTAATATCCGTGCATGAAATTAATACCCGTGCTGCTCAAATGCTATGGGGTTTTACAGCGCCGTTATTTTGCATAATCAACTTATATATGTAGAGTATGAGATGCTACCGTTTGTGAACTTTCGCGGCTGTCGGAATGGAGTGTGATTATTGCGCATGGCAAAAAATGACGAGAATGAGAAACCTAAGAAACCTAATAATAAACTTGAAAATCCTCAGAAAACCTAAGAAAACTTAAGAAAGCCTAAAAACTAAGAAAACCCAAAAAACGTAGGAAACCGAAGAAACCTATGATAGCCGAAACGTACAGTTGACGAAATGAACGTTGGTCGAATTAGTGTTGGCCAAAATAAAAGTTGATCGAAGTGAACTGTGCGGCAGAAATGTAACGCTGCAAGTAAGTATGTTAAGCGCGTCATTTACGCACTTTACTGACCAGCGTCGTTTACGCACTTTGTTCCTTGTCCGCTTTCCGTTGCTGCGCTTGGCCCCATTCTCGCAGTCATTTAGATTTGGACTTTCTTTAGCGCTCAGTTTTATTACGCAGAGTAATTTCACATGCATGTAGGTTGGCAGGTCGATAAAGTATACATACAACTGCGCATACAGCTCTCAATCATTGAGCAAAAGCTGAAATTGCAGACTTTGATAATGCAAAACTCTTAGCACGCATTTAAATAAAAGGTTGCAGCGTTTATTGTACGTACCGTCATTCTAATAAGAGCATGTAAAATTTTCAATGTAAAACAAAGAGTAAGCAATGTGCAATGACAAAAGAAGAATAAAATGGAATTGCAAATAAGAAATAAAAATCAGAGATGGTAGGATGTTTTGCAATAAGTATACGGTGCAGGCCCAGTAAGCTATTGCATTTATGATATTACGCAACAATTATTCACAGATTGCCTTACATTCAAAAGCAACTTGCAAGTAAAATGAGAAGCTGAAAATCTGCAAATAAATTGCAAAAATTAAGCAACCTCAGTGCGTGACGTGAGCTCGAAAGTCGTTTTAGCCTACCGGGTAAACGTCAGTGCGCTTACGCATTTTATATCGCATAGTAGTCAAGTTTAGCAAGTTAGTACACATTAATGTAGAACCGAATTAACCAGTCTAAAATCGACAAATAAGTTTCAATTAAATTTTATGTAATGCATTAGCAGAACTTTGGTTACCTATAGCATGTGTGCAATGCTTGAAAGCCAATATGTGATGGCCTGTCAGTTATAGCCCTAGATAACAGTGACTAACATGTTGAAATGAAATAAGAAGAAAGTCAATTAATAAGAAGCTTCACAACAGCGGACATTAAGTAGGCGTACTGTGCTACAATAGTAAAAATTAAAAGTCAACTGCATATACGAAAAAGGTGCACCTAACTTACACTCATTCTTTTATAAACCCACTTATATGTTTCCCGTTAAGAAAACATAAAGTAGTTTGGTATATTGCCAATAAAAATGAAAGTTTTGCACATATTTTGCACATATGTTTGGTATATTGCAAATAAAAATGAAAGATTAAAAAAGACATAGAACTCAAAGTGTGAGTTTAAATAATTAAGTAAATTAAAACTCTTAATTCCGGCATCAAATTATTTTAGACATTAATGTGAAAAGAGATACAAAAAGGTAAACTTTCTCTATTGAGTTCTCTACATAAGTTGATTCCATGGAATAAATACAGGGGTATGGGCTCTATGTGTATTTTTTCAAATGGTTAGGTTGATGTACTACAGGTACATAGTACATACATGTTATGAACGTTGATTTTAAGCGTTTAATCATGTTAAGGAGAATTTGTACTACGGTCGCAAGATGGAAAACGAGATTTTCGAAATTCTACAGTTGAAATAAGAAGGGTTATATCTATTACTGGGCGGAAGTTGAGTAAAATTAGCTTGCAACGAAAAAAATTTATTCAAGTTTTTGGTTGACTATCAGGAGCAATTTGGCGGGCTGGGGTATTTTTCTACACTGCTGCCACCTGTGGTCAAAATCAGTGAAAGAAAGATTGCTTCGAGAAGATGCCTTGTGGTTGTTATGCAACATGCCAGATTGCAAGTGTGACAGGAACAGACAAGACTCATGTTTACACAATGAGGACACAGAAAGCATGACAAAGGCGTTAGACAATGGAAAGACATAGCGCTGTCCTGTGAGTGCACATGAAAGAGTGGCCAAAGTCCACTTTTCGGTGTGCACACAACCAGTGCGGCGGCACTGCAAGCGCAGAATCGGTAAGACCAAAGGAAAGCGCAGTACAAAAGAAGGTTCTTCGTCCCATCCCGAACAATTTTTGAAAAACAACTTCTAAAATCAATAACAATTCGCAACGATTTCAGAAAATTTCACACTTTGATCAGACTAAAGAAAAATCATTTTCAAAAAGAATTGTGAAGCGTTTTTGTGGAAAATGTTTATGTACTCTTTAGAAAATAAAATAAAGTAACTTTGGGTGTAAAAAAGTTTGTTTTTTTCAGTACCGCGTGGGTTTTTTTGAAAAATCGCTCCCCAATACTTTAGTCATTCTAACGGAACACACTGCTGTTCTCAAATGAAAAATTTAAAAAATCTGCTTGAATTGTTATTGCGTCCGCAAAATAACGACCTTAAATCAGTAACTTTTACACTTTAAAAAAACCAAACCGAGTTCAGACTTCTAATATACGTAGTGAAAATATCACAGTGTTGGGTGCAGTGCACAGTTATCATGGAGCACGAAGACACGCATTGCGCCAGCGAGAACAGTCAAAAGAGGTCGAAATCAGTAGAATCTCTACTTAAGAGTAGGAAGGTTTTAAACGCAATTTGCACTGCATGCTGCATTAAATTAAATTACGTACCATGTAAAAGACGAGGAATGAAAAACGTAATTACTTTTGAGAGATTACTAGTGATGTGGTACTAAATAAAACTAAATAAATGCTATTTAATTAGTAAAAGCTTCCCTAAAATTAAATGTGTAGTAAACAGTAAAGTTTACAGGCAAAATTAGTAAAAGTAAGTAGATATTCAGCTACAATAGTAAATAGTAAGTAAATAGTAAGATTTAGCTTTCGTTAAATAAAAGTTATTTACTAATTCATTTACTAATAGAAATTTAGCGAATAACCAGATGAAAAACTCATTGCTGTACTTGGGTTGGTTCATCATTAACGGCTTTGCATACTAAAGTTGGTGCTCTAGCAGACGGTGGTAGTGCTGTTCACGTAAACGCAATGTACCACCAACCCGAAACTGCGGTTACGTTACGTATAATTATAGGCATTTGAAACAGTGAAATGCAGCAGCAGCCTGGCAAGCCGATTGTGCAGCACAGTTGTACTGTTAGATTTTGCCTTTACAGACCATATATTCGCATAAAGTACAGTAAATTTTAATTCCTTCATGAAATGCACAAGCGTCTCAGTATGATAATAACATTGAGTTACAAATTAAATTAAATTTATTTAGTATAATTAGTAAGTAAGTGGTTGGGAAAAATGGGAATAGTAAGTAATAGTAAGTATTTGAAAAATTTTGAGGTTAATAGTAAGTAATAGTAAGTAAAAGTTTTGGAAGATTAGTAAATAGTAAGTAAGGTAGCAGGAAGCTGTAGTAGCACATCACTAGAGATTACACCCCGTTCACGCCAAGTTGGCGGTGTCCATTTAAAAGTTCCCATGAACCACTAGACAATATATTTAACGTTTTCTAACTTTTATGGGATCACTGAATCTATCCAACACCATTTGCAATTTGGGTTTCCAGGATTTGAGCTTGTTACGAATTACAGGAATTTTTAAACTAGAGAAGACCACTTTCAAAACGTGCTGCAGTCCAGCTATCTCGGTTTCTTTCCTCTCACATAAAATTCGTTTTAAATTCCCGTTTATGACGTAGTCCTAGGACGCCATGTCTGTTAACTTGGCCACTTGAAGCCCCTCCTGGGTCAGGGCACCGGCATAACGGTGGGCGTGGCCAAAGTGTGGGACGATCTCCTTTGCGAGGTCACCATGCAGCCGAGGGAAGTCCTCCTTGAACATGCACCACAAAATACGATTCACGAGGTGTTAGGCGTTAACTTTTTCACCACCATCATCAGCATAAGCGCGCCGCCCTCCATTGTAACTGTTTTCAATGGACACCATCCCTTTTTTCAACTAGCGCTTTGTTCTGGCGAAAAAGCGATTTTGCTCCCCTAGGCGTTTTGCAGGTTCGGTCTAGTTGTTGACGTCTGGTTTTTTTTCACGAATCACTCTGTTGGGGGTCCTCAAATTGACCTCAATTTCAGGTGCCTAAAGTCGTTTCGGAATTTCTGGTTGAAATAAATTGTGTTTCAGCACTGCCATGACTTGTTCCTTTGGTGCCTTCGCTTCGGGAAGTGTTTCTGGCAACACTCCAACCCAAAATCCATTACGTTTTTGTTTAATGAATGCGCAAAAGAAAACTGCACTATAAACTTTAAAAACATTGGCAAAACATGCGCCATAGGGTTCGCAAGAAAATTAAAATGACACACCGCCAACTTGGCGTAAACGGGGTGTAGTTAAAACAATCTGCTCAGCTTGTTAATAATTAGATCGCGCTGAATTAGACGTACAACCTTTTGTATAGAACATTTTTTAGGAAAGCATTGCACGTGACGCTTGGTTATAAAATGGTTATGCATTACATTTACGCAGTCTAAAACGCAATGAGATTTGACGGTTTAATTTGAGGCCTATGGATTAACTATCTTATATTAAGGAGAGTCAGCAGTCTGTTTACACTGTTTAAAGTTTCAATCATTTTAAATTTGTTTTCAATTTTGCAAACTTTAATTCGGAATTTATTACATTCCAGTGCTGTGACTGCTCAAACTGTCAGCACGCATCATTTTAATTAGTTTCTGCCAGCGCAAGGTCATTGTTATGTGAACTGGCCATTGCCGAACTAAAAATATACTATCTTATGCCACAACAATTGCAATAAAATTTCAAATAATTATAATGTTGCGTATGAACTATCAAAGCAACTACGCACTGAAAATAATTACGTTATGGCTGCGTGCACGGGTAACTCATTCAAATTTTTATATTAAGTGTAAATAATATATAATTTAATTATAATTTTTTTATATAATTATTACTTATGGAAACTTACTCACTTAACCCATAATTTTCCAACGAAAAAACAGTTAAGTACCTACAGCAAGTAGAAAAATGTACTGCGAAACTTGCTGTGCATAGCAAGTACAGTATATGTTACCACCTAATGGGCCAGGTCAATTGCATCTGGGTAACCACTGCGCGTCGGGTAACGGAGAAACGCGTAAAAAATCTGTCCATAACTTAGCGAAAATTTATCGTCCAATCGTAAGTCGAGTACGCTTCCGTGGCAAAAAGAAATTGAACAACTGAAAACTGAGGTGGAACCGAAAATTTCATTTTTGATGCTTTAATGTGGTACTACATCAAAAAAGTTAATTCTAAGTTCAGGAGTGTCAATCTGGGTCGCTGGATGCACTTTTGGTTCAAACAAACAAAAATTTTGTTGATCTGTGCAGGAGAGTTACGAGTTACTCGTAGTTTGGATAACGGTTGCGCTTCGATTTCGAAGCGCAACGGTTACACGCACGGATAAGCTGAAAACACATCCCAGAATTCTGGTTTACCGATCAAATCGTTTACCAGCTTACGCGCCGTGACGTCACGATTTTTTACCCGACTGCCGCTTGCGCGTCGCGTAAGACTTACACAGAGCCATTGACCTGGACCAGTGCTTGTTAGTGCAGAACCATGAAGTTCTTGAAAGTCACAGAAACAACAGCCAAAGACGTGAGAATTTCTGTAATGCAGCCATGGCTACCGCGTTTGTTTTCCGGATGGATCATGGAACGGTCTTTTTTGAGCAGGGTCTGATGCGAACACACTTGGTGGCCGCCTATGAACCATGCAGTTGACACCATTTCTACTTGCATCAAGCCGCATAGAAAAAATCTGAGCCGTAAAACGAAGTATCTGTAACTATTTTTAAATTATGTATGGCACATGAAAAAATACGTGAGAAACCGGTCGAAAAACTGTTGTGGTTGAATAAGACCAGAAAAACTATAAATGTTACGACCGAAATTTAAAAATCATAAAAACAGTAAAAAGCCGTGCCCCAGCCAACACCCGTACGGATCCCCACAAAGGTCGCCCGTGCAAACAGCGAATACCCGTGTCCCAACTCCGTGCACGCAGCCAACAACCGTGTTTCCCCGTGCACGCAGCATCGACCAAATAATTATGATCGAAGACATTGTGATTATTAACTGGAAAGTACTGTAACCAGATCGAAAGTGAATAATTGACTATAGCGGTTCAGCGGTTGCGAATCAGTTGACTGCTATTAGCGGGCGGAATGAAATTTAAAATGCGCAGAATGAGCGCAAATAATCTTTGGGGATATATCTGAGCAAAGTTTGATTGGTGGCTGTTCAGGTAAAACTAATAGAATTTCTCAGAAAACTGTTCAAAAAACAAAACTTTCGAAGTAAAATGTCACATTTTTTAATGTCCAAGGTTTTTTCGGTCTACGCATCGGTCTACGCATCGGAAGTACTTAAAAGTTAAATGTACACATAAGAATTGCGAAATCATGGATAGCTGAGAGCCTGAGAGTATTATTATTTTATTTACTAGCGTTATTACGTCAACGTCATATGCAACCTGCGTCTTAATAGAACCCGAATGGACAATTTGCAGTCCTTTCAGCTGCCCGTACTTTTAAACCGTCTTTAGTCAGCAGGAAAGTTGCTCATTTTAACTCAATGAAAAGTCACAGATACTGTGCTAATAAATATTGTTAACTTACCTGTAACGCAACTTTTGTCAATAAAAAATACTCTCTGAGTTGTACAGCGCAGGGTGACCTTCTCTTTCAGAAGCACAGCACATCCGCAGAGAGATTCCAAAGGCAACGATGTATTTATGGAAATAGCTACTATACGATTAATGGAGAAAACGATTTTCAAACTGCAATGCGCTTGTTTATATTGCCTCGCTGGCCCCATTCATTTTTATGGTTGCTCATTACATGGACTTTATACATCCACTAGATCCGCTACACAGGCAATAACTGAGTGATAGTCATTATAATCCTGGTACAGATGTAGCCTTATCATTTTTGTACTGATTTCATTATCTTTTTATACTGATTCTAAAGTCACAAGTACAGTACAAAAAAGTTGATTATGAGCTGCATGCAAATTGTTTAGTATCTGTAATAATAAAATTTTCTGATATGTAATCTACGTAACAAAATCTTTAGTACGGTAAATACTTGCAAGTTTAAATGTTCATTTTTGCATAAAAATGCACATAAGCACTTACATTTAAACTCTGTAACTAACTTCCGTTTAGTCCGCACTGATAACGTAAATGATTTACGATACGATAATCTGCTTCTTAACAGGGCCACAGCTGTGTAGTACATAATCGGCACATCGTTATTTGATGCTATGTTTGCGCGTGAGAAAAATGATACGAATCACACGCTTGTGCAGTTGCAATCATCCACAATTGAAAAGCGGTCCACAATCTTTGGCTCAGAATTATTAACAGGATACATTCTTTTCCACGGTTGTATTCACATCACTACTGAAGCATTGCTCATAAAATATCGCCAGTCTCTAAATTTTTTTCATGATAATGCTAAACAGAGCCGATCGTTTCACATAAATTTGATGCAACAGAAGGAGAAACAGTTGTGAATTTTATGTCGCTGTTTCGGTCCTCTGGATTATGTGGATTTCCTGAAAATGTGCAATATTTCTATTAATCTGACACGACGAATGACTACACTTCCTGCTTTATTTCTGTACGGTACTAAACCGTCTCTCGTCGCAGTTAAGGTTATTATTATTGGTGAGCAATTAATGGGGTCATCATACGACATTAACGCTTTATTTAAAACAATAATGCAAAAGAGGTCATATAAGACTTGTATTCTAATAGAAACCTGTACAGAATACTAGGGCCACTTCTATTATATCAACTTTTAACCAGTGTTGTATTTACTAACGCCCCAAAACCTTACTTACTTTTTACTTTACTATTTATTTTACTATTTACTTTTCATAATCTTTGTTCTTTACTTTTACTTACTTTTTACGTTGTTTCTCGTAACCTTACTAACTTTTACTAACTTAGTAATAACTAGTAAAATAGTATTTACTATTCGTGTGTTGCGATAAATCGCAGTACGCAACCAAAGTTTTCAATATTGAATTTTACCATATTCGTTTCATAAGTATATTACGTATTTAAAACAAAAAAATGCTTCTACTCTGGGGCAGTTTGCACACCGATTAATCTTAATTTGTGCTCAGAAATGTTTTTCAACGAAGCGATTTGATTCTGTATAAAAATACAGCACTTATTTTTTAACAAAAATTAGCAAAAGTCATTACGCCGTGTCCGGTGCCAAGGTAAGTATTACAGTGAAGCGACACTAGCTTATATGCCTGACATTCACGTATCTCGCCCACCTAAGAGGTTGAAACGTCTGCAGCGCTGCGAAATTTTGGCAATTCAGAAGGAAATCTGTACTGCCAAACGTAACTGCTATGGAAAAAAGCATGTTCACAGAATTCTGTTCATTCCCTTCACTTTTATCTGTTGCGGACGCTTATTAAAAAGACTGATTTACTAATTGAACTATTCCCGTTTCGTGCTTCTTACTTTTACTTACTATTTACTTCTCAAGCCACGGCTGCTCTTACTTTTGCTGCTTTTACTTTTGCTGCTTACTTACTTTTAATTAATTAGTAAGAGGCAAAAAGGCTTACTAAGTAAGGTTTACTATTTACTTTTACTAACCAGGGCAGATTTTCCGATTCAAACTCAGAAAAATCTAATCTTTTGCATAAACATAGTATGCCATCGCAGTATATTTAAAAAATAATTTCAGCTGCTGACATCAAAGGTGCATGTGTGCGTTAAGACGACAGAGTCAGAAAATTTTGCCATTTTTGTAGCGTTAAGACGACAGAGTAGAAAAACCATTTTGTAGCTGCGATTCTTTGCAGTAGTGCAAGAGTACGTACCACATATCGCCACTGTATTTGCATCTGAATTTTGCTTTTCCTCACTGTGTGCAGTGTGCTCCCGAAACTTGTGATAAATATTAAAGTTCAATATTTTTTAAGGGTGCTATAGTCGTACACTGTCATTCGGTAAAAGAGGAGAATTTCCTGATTTATTATTATTACACTGATGCAAACAGCTGTTAGAGTACTGCACTAGTGCAGTGCAACAGTATGTGCTATTACTTAATTATTAATTTTGTTTGGCCACGCCATTTGAGTGTGAGTAGCTAAAATTATTATTTTAAATATACTGCGATGGTATACTATGTTTCTGCCAAAGATCAGATTTTTCTGAATTTGGACCCGGAAAATGTGCCCTGGTAAGTAAAGCAACACTGCTTTTAACGCGTATTTACGGAAGAAACATAAGCAGAAACCAAATACGATGAATAGTGCAGCAACATGATAATTGAGGGCTTTGTTTTATGTATTATGAAAAGGTTGATTGCGTGTTAGTTTTATTTAACACTTAGTTTAAACTTGTAAATTAACCGAATTTCCAGTGTGAACCCTATCTAAAAAACGCACGCGCGTGAAAACCGACCAAATGGTTTCCTTAATTTTTGAACGTGAGTTGATTATCCTATTCAACTAATTACCTTCGGTGCATATGCAATTAAATACATTCTTCATTTTTATTTATCCAGATGTTTAATATTCCAGTTTTAAAACAGGTTTATGAGGCCTCATAATGCGGAATAGTGATTTTGGAGTTTCTGCTTTGTCCAGACAACCTAAAAACAATATAGTAAATTCGGCAGAGCAATAGTTGAGTTGAAGTGATTTTACTTGGAGTTGCACTACTGATGAAGTTCGCGGTATTTGTTAAACTTTACTAGGGCGCTACACTTTAATTAATTAAATATCAAAGACCAATAAAGTTTGAAATACAAATTAGTAACTGCATTTGCTTTAACAAATCATTGTGATCACAACTTTTGCCGTTATATTGCGGTAGTGATAATTTTTAATTTTATCAGTTTACATTGATAGCTTGGTATTATCATATCTAGTTACACAAAAAGATTTTTAAATACATTGCTTACAAAAGTTAAACATTTTTTGAGATGCAATTTAGGTAAACTGGTAAAAGTTGTGGAAAGAGCAAAAATCTGAATATTACGCCATAATTATGCGCACATTTCGTATTCAATGAAAGGTCATGAAAACACTGTAATTATTATTTCCTTACCTGCATTGTCGATAACGGCAGTCTGCTTATAACGAAAGGGCACCCGAGCTTTACAGTACAGGATGACCTTTCCCTTTTAGCAGCATAGCATAACATCCGCATCCGAATTAACCTACAGATGTTATGCTATGCTACTGGAAGGGAAAGGTCATCTCTACCTTTATGACCTGTCTCCAGGATTACCATTCTTTCCAGTAGCATAGCATGGCATTTGTAGATAGTTTTCATATCCAAGATGGTCTTTTCCTTCCAGTAACATAGGATCACATCCGCAAATAGATTCCAAAGCCAATGCTAAGTCTATTCAAGTGGCTACAGCTAACTCACGAGAAAAATGATTGTTTTTAGACGAAAATTGCCCTTAAACAGTCTTGGCCTAGTCAGCTTGGAATTGGTCAGGTGCAGGGACTCCATACAGCGGAACCATTCATTATAATTCGTTACGCCAGGATCGACTCCGTGGTATCGATTAAATTCCGGGTACACGCCAAAGACAGCAGCTCCAGACCTTAAAGTCGTAACATGCATAAACTTTCTGTATTTATAACTGCACCTACTATAGTAAATTCGGCAATTACTAAAATTATGTAATAAACTTTGATCGTAGATAAACTACTGAAACGCGATACTATTTAATATGTTGGCTATGTCAACGGCATCTGTTCAATAATTTCTGGTCGTCCTGTAGTACTCGTTTTTTTGGACGCGTTTACGGTGAAGATTATGATTATTCGGGACAGCTAATAATAATAATTTTAGATTTAGTTTTTATTCGATATTATCAAATTTGAGGGTTAAAACTGTTTTGTTCAGCTTGACGTATAATCTAAATCATCTTATGAACAAGTACGGTTTTTCCAATACACAACCCAGTTTTTTAGTGCACAATTAGCTGGCAGTCGTATTCTATTAAAGCGGTTATGTAACCCTAAGATTTCTTTTGCAGCATAACTAAATTTGGTGACGATCGCGAAGAACTTTCTACAATCAAAAGCGTAAGGGAAGAAATTTAACTTTTCCGTAAATAATTTGAATTTTACAACAGTTATTTTATTTCAAATACCTTTGTAAGAAGCCGCAGCAGTTGGTGGAATGTCTTCGCATAAACCTGGACATCAGAAGGAATTACCACTTTCTTGAAAACCTGTTAGGTGACACTAGTACTAACGCGTATATTCAACTATACACCTAGATCAGCTAGTACTGTAGAAATAAAATTCCTTGCTGTAACGACCTTTGTAGGTAGCCGCAGCATTTGGTGGAATGTCTGCACAAAACGTGGAGATCTGAAGAAATTACCAAATTTTGAAAACCTGTCAGATGACACCGGTATCATCGCGTATGTTCAACTATACGCCGCAAGCAGCTAGTACTGTAGAAATAAAATTCCATGCTGTGACGACTGCCAGGGGCGCAACTGCCCCAGAGTAGAAGCATTTTTTTTGTTTTACATACGTAATATACTTATGAAACGAATATGGTAAAATTCAATATTGAAAACTTTGGTTGCGTACTGCGATTTATCGCAACACACGAATAGTAAATACTATTTTACTAGTTATTACTAAGTTAGTAAAAGTTAGTAAGGTTACGAGAAACAACGTAAAAAGTAAGTAAAAGTAAAGAACAAAGATTATGAAAAGTAAATAGTAAAATAAATAGTAAAGTAAAAAGTAAGTAAGGTTTTGGGGCGTTAGTAAATACAACACTGGTTAAAAGTTGATATAATAGAAGTGGCCCTAGTATTCTGTACAGGTTTCTATTAGAATACAAGTCTTATATGACCTCTTTTGCATTATTGTTTTAAATAAAGCGTTAATGTCGTATGATGACCCCATTAATTGCTCACCAATAATAATAACCTTAACTGCGACGAGAGACGGTTTAGTACCGTACAGAAATAAAGCAGGAAGTGTAGTCATTCGTCGTGTCAGATTAATAGAAATATTGCACATTTTCAGGAAATCCACATAATCCAGAGGACCGAAACAGCGACATAAAATTCACAACTGTTTCTCCTTCTGTTGCATCAAATTTATGTGAAACGATCGGCTCTGTTTAGCATTATCATGAAAAAATTTAGAGACTGGCGATATTTTATGAGCAATGCTTCAGTAGTGATGTGAATACAACCGTGGAAAAGAATGTATCCTGTTAATAATTCTGAGCCAAAGATTGTGGACCGCTTTTCAATTGTGGATGATTGCAACTGCACAAGCGTGTGATTCGTATCATTTTCTCACGCGCAAACATAGCATCAAATAACGATGTGCCGATTATGTACTACACAGCTGTGGCCCTGTTAAGAAGCAGATTATCGTATCGTAAATCATTTACGTTATCAGTGCGGACTAAACGGAAGTTAGTTACAGAGTTTAAATGTAAGTGCTTATGTGCATTTTTATGCAAAAATGAACATTTAAACTTGCAAGTATTTACCGTACTAAAGATTTTGTTACGTAGATTACATATCAGAAAATTTTATTATTACAGATACTAAACAATTTGCATGCAGCTCATAATCAACTTTTTGTACTGTACTTGTGACTTTAGAATCAGTATAAAAGATAATGAAATCAGTACAAAATGATAAGGCTACATCTGTACCAGGATTATAATGACTATCACTCAGTTATTGCCTGTGTAGCGGATCTAGTGGATGTATAAAGTCCATGTAATGAGCAACCATAAAAATGAATGGGGCCAGCGAGGCAATATAAACAAGCGCATTGCAGTTTGAAAATCGTTTTCTCCATTAATCGTATAGTAGCTATTTCCATAAATACATCGTTGCCTTTGGAATCTCTCTGCGGATGTGCTGTGCTTCTGAAAGAGAAGGTCACCCTGCGCTGTACAACTCAGAGAGTATTTTTTTATTGACAAAAAGTTGCGTTACAGGTAAGTTAACAATATTTATTAGCACAGTATCTGTGACTTTTCATTGAGTTAAAATGAGCAACTTTCCTGCTGACTAAAGACGGTTTAAAAGTACGGGCAGCTGAAAGGACTGCAAATTGTCCATTCGGGTTCTATTAAGACGCAGGTTGCATATGACGTTGACGTAATAACGCTAGTAAATAAAATAATAATACTCTCAGGCTCTCAGCTATCCATGATTTCGCAATTCTTATGTGTACATTTAACTTTTAAGTACTTCCGATGCGTAGACCGATGCGTAGACCGAAAAAAACCTTGGACATTAAAAATGTGACATTTTTACTTCGAAAGTTTTGTTTTTTGAACAGTTTTCTGAGAAATTCTATTAGTTTTTACCTGAACAGCCACCAATCAAACTTTGCTCAGATATATCCCCAAAGATTATTTGCGCTCATTCTGCGCATTTTAAATTTCATTCCGCCCGCTAATAGCAGTCAACTGATTCGCAACCGCTGAACCGCTATAGTCAATTATTCACTTTCGATCTGGTTACAGTACTTTCCAGTTAATAATCACAATGTCTTCGATCATAATTATTTGGTCGATGCTGCGTGCACGGGGAAACACGGTTGTTGGCTGCGTGCACGGAGTTGGGACACGGGTATTCGCTGTTTGCACGGGCGACCTTTGTGGGGATCCGTACGGGTGTTGGCTGGGGCACGGCTTTTTACTGTTTTTATGATTTTTAAATTTCGGTCGTAACATTTATAGTTTTTCTGGTCTTATTCAACCACAACAGTTTTTCGACCGGTTTCTCACGTATTTTTTCATGTGCCATACATAATTTAAAAATAGTTACAGATACTTCGTTTTACGGCTCAGATTTTTTCTATGCGGCTTGATGCAAGTAGAAATGGTGTCAACTGCATGGTTCATAGGCGGCCACCAAGTGTGTTCGCATCAGACCCTGCTCAAAAAAGACCGTTCCATGATCCATCCGGAAAACAAACGCGGTAGCCATGGCTGCATTACAGAAATTCTCACGTCTTTGGCTGTTGTTTCTGTGACTTTCAAGAACTTCATGGTTCTGCACTAACAAGCACTGGTCCAGGTCAATGGCTCTGTGTAAGTCTTACGCGACGCGCAAGCGGCAGTCGGGTAAAAATCGTGACGTCACGGCGCGTAAGCTGGTAAACGATTTGATCGGTAAACCAGAATTCTGGGATGTGTTTTCAGCTTATCCGTGCGTGTAACCGTTGCGCTTCGAAATCGAAGCGCAACCGTTATCCAAACTACGAGTAACTCGTAACTCTCCTGCACAGATCAACAAAATTTTTGTTTGTTTGAACCAAAAGTGCATCCAGCGACCCAGATTGACACTCCTGAACTTAGAATTAACTTTTTTGATGTAGTACCACATTAAAGCATCAAAAATGAAATTTTCGGTTCCACCTCAGTTTTCTTGTTCAATTTCTTTTTTGCCACGGAAGCGTACTCGACTTACGATTGGACGATAAATTTTTCGCTAAGTTATGGACAGATTTTTACGCGTTTCTCCGTTACCCGACGCGCAGTGGTTACCCAGATGCAATTGACCTGGCCCATTAGGTGGTAACATATACTGTACTTGCTATGCACAGCAAGTTTCGCAGTACATTTTTCTACTTGCTGTAGGTACTTAACTGTTTTTTCGTTGGAAAATTATGGGTTAAGTGAGTAAGTTTCCATAAGTAATAATTATATAAAAAAATTATAATTAAATTATATATTATTTACACTTAATATAAAAATTTGAATGAGTTACCCGTGCACGCAGCCATAACGTAATTATTTTCAGTGCGTAGTTGCTTTGATAGTTCATACGCAACATTATAATTATTTGAAATTTTATTGCAATTGTTGTGGCATAAGATAGTATATTTTTAGTTCGGCAATGGCCAGTTCACATAACAATGACCTTGCGCTGGCAGAAACTAATTAAAATGATGCGTGCTGACAGTTTGAGCAGTCACAGCACTGGAATGTAATAAATTCCGAATTAAAGTTTGCAAAATTGAAAACAAATTTAAAATGATTGAAACTTTAAACAGTGTAAACAGACTGCTGACTCTCCTTAATATAAGATAGTTAATCCATAGGCCTCAAATTAAACCGTCAAATCTCATTGCGTTTTAGACTGCGTAAATGTAATGCATAACCATTTTATAACCAAGCGTCACGTGCAATGCTTTCCTAAAAAATGTTCTATACAAAAGGTTGTACGTCTAATTCAGCGCGATCTAATTATTAACAAGCTGAGCAGATTGTTTTAACTACACCCCGTTTACGCCAAGTTGGCGGTGTGTCATTTAATTTTCTTGCGAACCCTATGGCGCATGTTTTGCCAATGTTTTAAAGTTTATAGTGCAGTTTTCTTTTGCGCATTCATTAAACAAAAACGTAATGGATTTTGGGTTGGAGTGTTGCCAGAAACACTTCCCGAAGCGAAGGCACCAAAGGAACAAGTCATGGCAGTGCTGAAACACAATTTATTTCAACCAGAAATTCCGAAACGACTTTAGGCACCTGAAATTGAGGTCAATTTGAGGACCCCCAACAGAGTGATTCGTGAAAAAAAACCAGACGTCAACAACTAGACCGAACCTGCAAAACGCCTAGGGGAGCAAAATCGCTTTTTCGCCAGAACAAAGCGCTAGTTGAAAAAAGGGATGGTGTCCATTGAAAACAGTTACAATGGAGGGCGGCGCGCTTATGCTGATGATGGTGGTGAAAAAGTTAACGCCTAACACCTCGTGAATCGTATTTTGTGGTGCATGTTCAAGGAGGACTTCCCTCGGCTGCATGGTGACCTCGCAAAGGAGATCGTCCCACACTTTGGCCACGCCCACCGTTATGCCGGTGCCCTGACCCAGGAGGGGCTTCAAGTGGCCAAGTTAACAGACATGGCGTCCTAGGACTACGTCATAAACGGGAATTTAAAACGAATTTTATGTGAGAGGAAAGAAACCGAGATAGCTGGACTGCAGCACGTTTTGAAAGTGGTCTTCTCTAGTTTAAAAATTCCTGTAATTCGTAACAAGCTCAAATCCTGGAAACCCAAATTGCAAATGGTGTTGGATAGATTCAGTGATCCCATAAAAGTTAGAAAACGTTAAATATATTGTCTAGTGGTTCATGGGAACTTTTTAAATGGACACCGCCAACTTGGCGTGAACGGGGTGTAATCTCTAGTGATGTGCTACTACAGCTTCCTGCTACCTTACTTACTATTTACTAATCTTCCAAAACTTTTACTTACTATTACTTACTATTAACCTCAAAATTTTTCAAATACTTACTATTACTTACTATTCCCATTTTTCCCAACCACTTACTTACTAATTATACTAAATAAATTTAATTTAATTTGTAACTCAATGTTATTATCATACTGAGACGCTTGTGCATTTCATGAAGGAATTAAAATTTACTGTACTTTATGCGAATATATGGTCTGTAAAGGCAAAATCTAACAGTACAACTGTGCTGCACAATCGGCTTGCCAGGCTGCTGCTGCATTTCACTGTTTCAAATGCCTATAATTATACGTAACGTAACCGCAGTTTCGGGTTGGTGGTACATTGCGTTTACGTGAACAGCACTACCACCGTCTGCTAGAGCACCAACTTTAGTATGCAAAGCCGTTAATGATGAACCAACCCAAGTACAGCAATGAGTTTTTCATCTGGTTATTCGCTAAATTTCTATTAGTAAATGAATTAGTAAATAACTTTTATTTAACGAAAGCTAAATCTTACTATTTACTTACTATTTACTATTGTAGCTGAATATCTACTTACTTTTACTAATTTTGCCTGTAAACTTTACTGTTTACTACACATTTAATTTTAGGGAAGCTTTTACTAATTAAATAGCATTTATTTAGTTTTATTTAGTACCACATCACTAGTAATCTCTCAAAAGTAATTACGTTTTTCATTCCTCGTCTTTTACATGGTACGTAATTTAATTTAATGCAGCATGCAGTGCAAATTGCGTTTAAAACCTTCCTACTCTTAAGTAGAGATTCTACTGATTTCGACCTCTTTTGACTGTTCTCGCTGGCGCAATGCGTGTCTTCGTGCTCCATGATAACTGTGCACTGCACCCAACACTGTGATATTTTCACTACGTATATTAGAAGTCTGAACTCGGTTTGGTTTTTTTAAAGTGTAAAAGTTACTGATTTAAGGTCGTTATTTTGCGGACGCAATAACAATTCAAGCAGATTTTTTTAAATTTTTCATTTGAGAACAGCAGTGTGTTCCGTTAGAATGACTAAAGTATTGGGGAGCGATTTTTCAAAAAAACCCACCCGGTACTGAAAAAAACAAACTTTTTTACACCCAAAGTTACTTTATTTTATTTTCTAAAGAGTACATAAACATTTTCCACAAAAACGCTTCACAATTCTTTTTGAAAATGATTTTTCTTTAGTCTGATCAAAGTGTGAAATTTTCTGAAATCGTTGCGAATTGTTATTGATTTTAGAAGTTGTTTTTCAAAAATTGTTCAGGATGGGACGAAGAACCTTCTTTTGTACTGCGCTTTCCTTTGGTCTTACCGATTCTGCGCTTGCAGTGCCGCCGCACTGGTTGTGTGCACACCGAAAAGTGGACTTTGGCCACTCTTTCATGTGCACTCACAGGACAGCGCTATGTCTTTCCATTGTCTAACGCCTTTGTCATGCTTTCTGTGTCCTCATTGTGTAAACATGAGTCTTGTCTGTTCCTGTCACACTTGCAATCTGGCATGTTGCATAACAACCACAAGGCATCTTCTCGAAGCAATCTTTCTTTCACTGATTTTGACCACAGGTGGCAGCAGTGTAGAAAAATACCCCAGCCCGCCAAATTGCTCCTGATAGTCAACCAAAAAACTTGAATAAATTTTTTCGTTGCAAGCTAATTTTACTCAACTTCCGCCCAGTAATAGATATAACCCTTCTTATTTCAACTGTAGAATTTCGAAAATCTCGTTTTCCATCTTGCGACCGTAGTACAAATTCTCCTTAACATGATTAAACGCTTAAAATCAACGTTCATAACATGTATGTACTATGTACCTGTAGTACATCAACCTAACCATTTGAAAAAATACACATAGAGCCCATACCCCTGTATTTATTCCATGGAATCAACTTATGTAGAGAACTCAATAGAGAAAGTTTACCTTTTTGTATCTCTTTTCACATTAATGTCTAAAATAATTTGATGCCGGAATTAAGAGTTTTAATTTACTTAATTATTTAAACTCACACTTTGAGTTCTATGTCTTTTTAATCAGGTTCAGGTTATAGCTGTTGACCATTACCCGATATCAAATGCACAAACACGTATTTATGGTTACGCATTCTGCACGTGCAAAACTTTCATTTTTATTGGCAATATACCAAACTACTTTATGTTTTCTTAACGGGAAACATATAAGTGGGTTTATAAAAGAATGAGTGTAAGTTAGGTGCACCTTTTTCGTATATGCAGTTGACTTTTAATTTTTACTATTGTAGCACAGTACGCCTACTTAATGTCCGCTGTTGTGAAGCTTCTTATTAATTGACTTTCTTCTTATTTCATTTCAACATGTTAGTCACTGTTATCTAGGGCTATAACTGACAGGCCATCACATATTGGCTTTCAAGCATTGCACACATGCTATAGGTAACCAAAGTTCTGCTAATGCATTACATAAAATTTAATTGAAACTTATTTGTCGATTTTAGACTGGTTAATTCGGTTCTACATTAATGTGTACTAACTTGCTAAACTTGACTACTATGCGATATAAAATGCGTAAGCGCACTGACGTTTACCCGGTAGGCTAAAACGACTTTCGAGCTCACGTCACGCACTGAGG
Source organism: Paramacrobiotus metropolitanus (assembly GCF_019649055.1). NCBI lineage: Eukaryota > Metazoa > Tardigrada > Eutardigrada > Parachela > Macrobiotidae > Paramacrobiotus > Paramacrobiotus metropolitanus. The sequence continues at coordinate 135,151 of NW_026570369.1, read as the reverse complement.
TTGCTTAATTTTTGCAATTTATTTGCAGATTTTCAGCTTCTCATTTTACTTGCAAGTTGCTTTTGAATGTAAGGCAATCTGTGAATAATTGTTGCGTAATATCATAAATGCAATAGCTTACTGGGCCTGCACCGTATACTTATTGCAAAACATCCTACCATCTCTGATTTTTATTTCTTATTTGCAATTCCATTTTATTCTTCTTTCGTCATTGCACATTGCTTACTCTTTGTTTTACATTGAAAATTTTACATGCTCTTATTAGAATGACGGTACGTACAATAAACGCTGCAACCTTTTATTTAAATGCGTGCTAAGAGTTTTGCATTATCAAAGTCTGCAATTTCAGCTTTTGCTCAATGATTGAGAGCTGTATGCGCAGTTGTATGTATACTTTATCGACCTGCCAACCTACATGCATGTGAAATTACTCTGCGTAATAAAACTGAGCGCTAAAGAAAGTCCAAATCTAAATGACTGCGAGAATGGGGCCAAGCGCAGCAACGGAAAGCGGACAAGGAACAAAGTGCGTAAACGACGCTGGTCAGTAAAGTGCGTAAATGACGCGCTTAACATACTTACTTGCAGCGTTACATTTCTGCCGCACAGTTCACTTCGATCAACTTTTATTTTGGCCAACACTAATTCGACCAACGTTCATTTCGTCAACTGTACGTTTCGGCTATCATAGGTTTCTTCGGTTTCCTACGTTTTTTGGGTTTTCTTAGTTTTTAGGCTTTCTTAAGTTTTCTTAGGTTTTCTGAGGATTTTCAAGTTTATTATTAGGTTTCTTAGGTTTCTCATTCTCGTCATTTTTTGCCATGCGCAATAATCACACTCCATTCCGACAGCCGCGAAAGTTCACAAACGGTAGCATCTCATACTCTACATATATAAGTTGATTATGCAAAATAACGGCGCTGTAAAACCCCCATAGCATTTGAGCAGCACGGGTATTAATTTCATGCACGGATATTAATTTTACTCTTTTTTGTATGAAGGCTGCGCTTTAATTAATCATGAAGTGTGTAGAGCACGTAGAACTACATCTCACTTGGCTAAATACTTCTAGAATAATGATTCTATTGCTGATTTCCATTTTCTTTCCCGGAACAGCTAGATTGCCCGTGGTGATGTTCAGATAGTAATGACTGTCGAAAACAAAGTGCAAACAATTAATTGGCACTCAGAAGCGCTAATGTTCGGCTTGACACAACGATTTGCAGGATTTCCATAGAAATTTATCAATGAATTCTAATTCAGTAAAAACCAAGAAACAACTAATACTGCTATCATCGCTGCATAATAATGTAATCCTTCTTTTGCACGTTAGTATAACCAGCTTTAACAATTGTAATATAATAATTACGTGCAGGATGAGAAAACCACAATACCGTTCTAAATGATATTTTATTAAATTAAGGTCCGTACAATAACGCTGGTAGTTTTTAATTATAGTATGTGCGCTCAGAGTTTTATGTTATCGATTATTAAACTTTGTTGCGTAGTGTGCGTAGTTGCAGGCTGTACGACCTAACATCTGCATGCATGCATCTGTCTATACTCTATATGCATTTCTGTCAGTGATAACAGCTGAATGCTGGACAGAGTCCATTTCTGAACATGCCTGTGAGAACAGGGCCAAGAGACAAAGTGCGGTAGCAACGGTTGTAAGTAAATGGCATAAGCATACGCACTGGTTTGTAACGCCACTGTACATGCATTTACCTAATCGTAAATATTTTTAGTTCGACTGTATTTCCATGCAGGCGAAAATTACAACATAACTAATTCAGGTTGATTATGCTGTAAAATTAATTGCACACTGATCTGAACATTTACTAATAATCAGGCAGGCAAATAAGAAAATCGAAAATAAAAAATAACCTGTTATTTTAGGAATTTTTGGAAAACTTTGCTATTAATCAAGTAGTTGGGAAAATAACAAAGTACAGTGCAGAAGCACTCGTGCTGTAATGGGAAGAACAATTTCTACGTGTTGCACTTGCGTATACTGTAATAATACGCTTGCGTATACACATGGATACCGGAAACCGATTTCTACGTGTTGCACTTGCGTATACTGTAATAATACGCTTGCGTATACACATGGATACCGTATAAAGTGATAACGACTTCATAACTTTGCCCAGTTCTTAGTTTTGACATTTAGAGTTAACGTAAACGTATTAATACGTATTGTAGTACAGTAATTGCACTTCCGTATACTGTATTAATACGCGTACGTAGTACATAGATACCGTTTACGTACCTCCCTGAAGTTGAGTTAAACTTCATTTTTAACTTTAATCAATTACTTTTAATCAGTTTTCACTTTTACGTACACAGGTATACGTATACCGGTTCATTAGAATGACGTAAGCGTAGCTCCCTAACGTATAGGAAATCCCTTTTATCAGATTTCACTTGGACCCCTAGGGGGGAATCAATATTCAAGTCAGGGGTGGGTCATTTTCCCGTTCAGTGAAATGGCATTTCACTCATCAGAGGAGCAGTGCGTGCTGGGTGAGGTATGGCATTGTCCGCACTGATAGTGCGCATTTGCTCTAGCCGGTGCAATACCTCTTGTGATCAGTAGCGAATTTTAGATTTCACAAAACAGATTTCCGTCCAGTTCGACTTGCGGGTACAAGTTGGCGTTACGGGTCGATTACCGTCCGTTCGCGACGTAAGGCGCCGTAACCTAACGTCGTTGGCTGACGCGTAAAAACTATCTGCCTTGCGTGGATCTATGCAACGGCTCAGACGTATGGCTGAGCAACAAGTCAGCGCATGCTGCCTGTGGATCTTTTTTATGTGCTCTAACCGCCTCCCCGAGAGCAGGTTGGTCACGCTCTCGGTACTCTTGACTCGATTTATTTTTCAGCTGTACGTCACGGCAAGTGTGCATCCGTACAAGCATTTTAAACGCTGTTCAATCTGGTACCGTACTGTTTATGTGACGCAGTAGTTTCTGGTGGACGGAGCCTGAACTATGTGAAATCTAAAATTCCCTAGTATGTGCTCGCGCTTACGGTACGCTGGCGTGTGGAGTACAACAGGCATAACGCCCGCAAGCAATAATTGCACGCTGGCGCGTGTGATACGGTGGTCTCGCGTTCAAAAATTTTGCACGCTGATGAGTGAATTACCTAGCCGGCCGGACACGCTATCAAGGCAGGTAGCGCTGGCGCAAGGCATGGGCGAGAAAACTGCAAAAACCGTTTACGCTGTTGGGCACCGCACACCGGCGCTTAGTTCTCTACGCACGCGGAATGATGCACAGAGTTTTTATCAAGCATCTAATGACAGAGGCACTTGACGTGTATTATAAGCAAGCTGGATTAATTCAGAACAAGAGTTTTCATCAAAATTTCTTGCAGAAGAACTTATAAGCAAGCTGCGATCAATTCAGGTCAAGAGTTTTTATCAATACCTCTTGCAGAATGACTCATGAAGGGCTCTGCGTTCCTCATCGATGTTCGAAAAAACGACAAGAAGCCCTCGCGAAAAGCTCCCGCATCTTTAACTTCCGAAGACCCTAAAGAGAAATTAAACTGTAAAGTCTGCTATGAAAATGATTCTTAGAAGAACTTATAAGCAAGCTGCGATCAATTCAGGTCAAGAGTTTTTATCAATACCTCTTGCAGAATGACTCATGAAGGGCTCTGCGTTCCTCATCGATGTTCGAAAAAACGACAAGAAGCCCTCGCGAAAAGCTCCCGCATCTTTAACTTCCGAAGACCCTAAAGAGAAATTAAACTGTAAAGTCTGCTATGAAAATGATTCGGAAATCATGTTCAGGCCATGCGGTCATTTAGTGTGCTGTGCAAAATGTTCAAGCAAGCTGCTGCTGTGCCTAATTTGTCGGGGTGTCATTTTCCATAAGTGCTGGGCTTTCTTCTGTTAGTTTTTACTGTCTGTATAATACATGTTCATTCATGTTCATAGAAGAAAGAAGGTGGGGAAAATAAAAAAAAAAGAGGGCGAAGAAGAGGGTGGAGAAAAATAACTAAAGAAAGGGGACATTCGGCTCCAGTCCGGTTCAAAACGACTGAAAACCGAACCGATTACAAACCGAACCGCGGACCGGTCGAAAACCGGGCAGATTCGTAGCTGACGGTAAACTAGCGCTATATCTTCTTGCACTTGTACCAATCGGATGTTTTGACTTTCAGTTTAGTGATACAGTGCACTTCGCCATCAAATGCACTTGCTTGCAGTTTTGCAGCCTTTTTGACGAGCGGGAAGCCCAGATATGTGACTGTAATGTGTTGGGAGCCCATATATAAGATTTATCAAAGTACTGTAATAACGGTTTTGAGTTACCCAAAAATAAATATAGCAGTCTCTGAAAATACGTCACATCCTGAAGCCAAATAATGCCAATTGGAAAATAAATTACAACTTCTTTCAAAAGTGTTGCGATTCTGTAACAACTATTCAACAATAGCAAAAATGTTTTGACAAAACAAGCTACCCAAGTATTCTGTGGATAAAATTAAAATTAAAATTCCGATTGTTAGGAAAACTGCTAAAAAAAATTGCAAAAATTTGTCCGGGGGTCCTATTCCGACTAGGATGACGTCCACTGGGTCTCCTGTCCAATGTCGTCCGGTAAGCTGGGTCCGGGGCGTCGGTTCCCGAGTTACCCGTCGTAACCGGCTAAATTCACCAAGGTCGGATAAGCATAGTTGAACACCTACTTCCGACTCGTATCCGTCCGATAGGGATAGAGAGGCACTGTTGTGGTTGCAAACGCCGAAGCATCCTCTCTGGATGGGAGAATTAGACCGTGTTCGGTTGGCCAAGGTCGGCTTACCGGTAAGTCGACCGGCAGCATGGAAATCCGGCTAAGTTCCCGATTCCGAAATTCAGGTCCGAAAAAGCTGTGCCTAGGTCATGCGGCCTGTGTGGTCGTCAAGTACATCAATTCCGTTCGAAAGTGATTGGTTAAAACCGTTCACTCTGCTACCACGAACCCGGTTATGAAGTTATCCGATGCGAACTCTCTCGAAGGTCCGGTCGGAAATCTTGAGTTTATTTGATGGAAATGTTCAGTTGACTCCCATCCAATGGATTCCGTTGTTATTCGACCTGTAGTCGGGGACAATGTTATCCGACTCGAAGTCGGTCATAATGGTATCCGACTCGAGGTCGGTTATTCCATCCGTCGATGGTCGACCAGGGTTAACTTGCGGTGTCATGCCCATGTGGGGCTAAGCAAGTTCCTTCCGGTCGAGTTCGTCCATCGCAAGATAGTTATCCGTCTTCTTCCATCATGTTGACTGAGTTAACCGACCATGTGTCGGCCAACATGTTCGACCTGGAGTCGGTTATCCATGTCGATGTCCCATGGTCGGCTGAAGTATGTTTCGCACCGTCCAAAGGGTCTTCCGTTAGGAAGTCGATGTCCCACCTCTGGGTGCTTCGCCGACTTGTTGTCACACATTTCCGACCTCCATTCGGTCATACTTTCCTCTTCATAGTCGACCAAGGCGACTTATACCGTTGCACCCATGCGGGGCTAGTCGGCAATCGTCAGGTCGACTCAATCCAGGGTGGTCCGTGCACACAACTACAGTTGACTAGGTCTCTTGTGTCTGAATATTCTTCGGTCAGTTCGGACTGGCAGAAAAATATTCGGCAGCACAACTCCGTTCTTCTGTGGCTGCATTCTGATATGAACTCTGGGTCGGATCCGAACTCCCTTTGATCGGTCTACCCGAGTGAAATGCCTCTGGGCGGCCGAGTCTCGCGCCGTTAGAGTCCCGGTTAAAGGATGGCATGTTGCCATGGCATCTGTTGGCCAAGTGATTAGTACTCCGTTATGCTTCCCTGTGGTGACTAAGGGCCTTTGTGGTCCCCTTCCACTGAAATCTTTGGTTTAAATTCTACCTTCATGCAAATGCAAAGTTCCTGAGGTAGTATCAGATCTGATTCTTCGCCTTCTTTACTTTGTTGCGAACCAGGGACGCCTAGCCACTTCTGTTGGGGGTAGACGACTGTGTCCGAGGGGGAATTTTTTTTGCCGATGACGCAGAACGTCTGGCCGTTTCTGTTGCGGGTAGACGGTTTTCGCCATCGGTGTTCGTTAAGGGGTGCAGGTCGTGTATACTAACGCGGTCTGCCTAGGATGTTCCATTGAAGACATGGCGAAGCAGGTTGGCGGCGGAGTCGTTGATACACCGGTAGGCAACTAAACCGTCGTTGTTCCTCTTCAGGGAAAGGCAGCACGTTCGAAGCGTGCGTAGTCGTGGTCACTGGTGAATCGGCTGCTAATCCGATATACCCCGGGGGAGACTTCGGTTGGACTCCGGGTACAGGTTCCTAGTTGAGAGCCTGTATGTCTGGGTTCAAACGGAGAATCCGGTTAGACTGCCTTCAGTGTGCTTCCGTCGAATCGTCTTCCGAGTCGGCAACCGTTAACATAGTCGAAGTATGTGGTCGGCTATGGTAGCGATTTGCAACTCCGCATTCTGCTTCGTTATGGCCCGTCTCCGCAATTTCTTTGCGGAGCGGCCTACCAGGTACACAACCGACCTCTGTGGTCGGTTGAAGTACAAGGAACAAGGTCGACCTCTGTTGTCGACCTACATTCCTATGGTCTACTTAATCCTCCTGCACCGTTGGCAGCTCGGCGGAAGGATAGCCGCTGTTTCTGATAGTGAAGGTTGCTGGTCGGCTTACCCGGTTCCTAAGTTGGCCACGGGTGCTTGGCAAACACGACGATAAACACGCAGCGACGTATTCCACGCCATGTTAGCGTAATGCTCTCAGTCTATGCTCCGGAGTCGGTTGGCCGGAGTAATCTTCATAGGTTGGCCGGCGTTTCTGTAAAAGCACTTGTGTACATGGTTGATCGGTTTCTGTAAGAACAACCAAATAAAAAGTGTCCATTCCGAGGTCGGTTCTCGAGGGTTCTGTTTCTCAGCTAGACTGTTTCTCAGTCAAGTCGGTTCTCGACCATGCCGTTTGTTGGCTCGAAATCACCTCAGGTGTTCCGAGTGGGGGATCAGGTTCCAATGTGGGAACCTGATCTTATCCCAGTTCGACTGGAATCGGCGGGTCGCCGCCGAAATAGTCTACCTCGCCGTCGTCCGGCCGAGTTCGGTGGTGTGGTCGTAATGACAGCTCCTTCGATCGACATGTCGCCGGGCCACTCCTTTGAGATGTATCGTCTGTCTCATCCGTTTCCTGGACTGAACGTTCGGTTCTAGTCTTCTTTTCTTTGGATGCATGTTTCCGAAGCTTCAGCGCAAACGGTCGTGCGCCGGGTGCCAGGTCGTTCGACATCCATGCTTCGTAAGGTTCCGAAGTGAATCCGCTAGGTAGTGTCTTTTTCGCTCGGTACCAGCTGATGAATTTTGTTGCGTCGTCATAAGAATCTATGTAATCCTCACTGAAACCATACTTTCCCGCGTAATGTTCGTGGGTGTAAAGCAGGTCGCGCGTCCATACGGCTTGGATAATAGTCCGCATCGGAGTGCCAAGTTGGGCTACGATAGTTTCCAACGCCGCTGGTATCTGCTGGATCTGGTAAAGTTCATACAAGGTGTAATGGCAGAAATAAATACCGAGTCTCGCTGGAAAGATGTATCATATGAACGCCGCGGTACCGTCAGGAGCGAGGTCGATCTGAATGAATGTTTTTTGCGTCTAGGGCAAGGTCGTCGTCGATCTTCACTGACGGTTGTCGAGTCGGCTGGGGGACTTCCAGCTTGACGACAAGCTGTGATATCGTCTCAGCGGTCGACTTAGGAGTCGGAGCGGTAATTTTTTGTCAAACCTGAGCAGCCTATTGTAGTGCTTTCGGCCGATCCTGTTCCGCCCGATAGTTGTCTCCCATCCGTTTCATAACTTTAGCCATCCTTTCAGTAAGTCGGTCGTATTCTCGACGGACAGCTGTAGTGTCTCCGACTAAGTTGGCTCGTCGGATCCTCAGCATATGCCATTGCTCCCTGTCTTCTGAGAATGCCATATCGACGCAAACATCCTGTTCCGACCGTGTTAGGTCTCTGACATGCTGTAAAGCTGGATCGTTATGGAATTCTTTTGACGAATCCTGAGGTGGTATTTCCTTCGCTTTACCTCGTTTGGTCGGCTCGGTTGCCGACTCATTTGCCCGAGACTGATCTATTGTTAGATGTGGACCAGAGTGTACCGAAGTCGGTTCGTCTTTTTGTGGTGACTTTTCGACTGGTAACCCGACTCTCGCTTCGGAGGGAGACGTTGTGTCCATATCCTCTTGGGTTTTTTTAGGTTTAGTCGGGGTGTTCCGAGGTGTGAACCTGCGTGGTTGTTCCGCAGCTGGTTGACTTGGCATCCTGGTCGGGTAGGATGCTGCTCGGTTCGGCGAAAATTGTTTAGCCGGGGATCTGCTGCGTCTCGTCGTAGGTACCTCGTCACCGTCCTCGCTGCTGTCAGACATTACTGTTGAAATCCTGTCGGTTACCTCTTGTCCAGGCCGAGGTTCTACTTCCAGCACGTAAGCCGCTGGGTTGTTGCAAGGGTGGCGAAGGAGTTGGACTGCCTTTATAATAGCCGAATACAGCTGGAGTTGTCGTAACTCCTGCTTTCCGCATCTCAGGACCATGAGTCGTCTTAAAGTTTTATCCCTGTCCTGGATAGTAGCGTGGATGCATTGAGCTAGTTGGGTTTACTCGTCATCGGACATGTTCCGCTCCCGAATCCTTCCTTGAAGTTGTGCTTCGTAGAGTATCCGTTGGAGGTCCAATGATTTAGCCTGTCTGACCAATTTCTTGTGGACACTTGGCGTAAACAAGGCCTTCGCTCCGATCACAGCCGGTTCCTGTGACTGGCTTGCTTTTTCTTCAGCGGGAGGTAAGGTGCGAGCCGCCTTGACGAGTTCCATGAGTTGTTCCTTGGTCCTGACCGGTGGTGGTGACTTCGACGAGAAGAGACGCCTTCGTGGACCATGCTCTTCGATGTTGTCGGTTGTCTTCAGCTTCCTCACAAATTTCGATGATCCAGATCCACCTGGTTGGAGGATCAGTCGACCATCTGGTATCCGTTCACCTGACTGAGGTTCTCTTTGTGAGAGCCCGGGTAAAGTCGTTGGTCGGATAAGGGGCTTCGATCGGCCGTTATCCGGTTCAGAAGTATCCATTGCATCGACTTCGTCTTCGATCAGTGTTGTCAGGATATCATCCATAGGTACGTCTTGATCGGCTGGTAGAATCGTTTCCTCCAAGTTGGTCGACTTAAGTGGTGACTGTTGCGCCTTTGCTTTCTTACCCAAAGGCGGCGGTTTCGCCTTACGTCGTTGTTATTTGGCTTCTTTCCTTCTATAGTAGTAGTCGACGAAGGACTCGATTTTCGCCATTAGGAACATCAGCCTTTCTCGGTTCTTTACCGACTTCACTGTCGTCGGCCGTAGGATGAAGCGAATCTCCTTGGCGTTGTTTTCCAAGTGACCGAGGTTGATATCAATTTGGCAATAGCGAGGACTCCGTTGGTCAGTTGCGTCCATCATCTGTCGAAGTTCAGCCGTTACTTTGTCGGCCCTTTTTGAGGTCACATGAATTCGTTCGACCATTTCCGGGTCGAGGTCGGCTTGTTGTTGTGCCGGAGGAGGTGGACGTCGGACAGAGTCGAAGTTTGGTCTACGTGTCGACTGAGTCTGTCTTGTCTGTGATGGCCGACCAGTAGCCATGGCCTCTGTTGTAAGACTAGTGGTCGCCTTCTGGTTATCCTTATCTTTTTCCTCCTCATAGTCGCGAACCCGCGTTTCCAACCATGAAGTGGTTCGGATCAAACGTTGTCGGGTGGTGGTCGTTTGTGGGTCGTCCGGGTAACATAGTCGTCGTCTAAACCGCGCGCTATTCCCCCATGCCAAGATGTCGCGATCAAGGTCGTGTGCCAACTGACTGTTATCTTGTCAGAAGTGTCGACGGGCTCTCATCACTGTGATGAGTTCCGCGACTCTGGCTAACAGTTTAACGACATGTGGAGCGACCGTGTCCGGCAATACGTCCGTATCCGGTATGGCTTCCATGATCCGTTCTTCTGTGGCCGGGGACATAGGTCGGTCAACTATATCCACTGATTTCTGTTGAGGTCGGCTGTGATTGAGTCAGAGCCGATGTCGAAGTCGGCTGAGTCGAGCTGGTCGGCTGTTGTGTCGCCGTTGTCCGAGACTGAATCCATTGACGTCGCAACATGTCGATTTCCGCCTCCCAAGCCCTGAACATGCGTCTGAGAGATCCTAAGTCGATCGTCTATTGCTGCCCGGATGTTACAGATAGTCGGATCTGTTCCGCCCATGTCGGCAATTTGACGCTTCCGGCCGGCTGCGATCTGTTGTTCGCGGGCCAACTTCCGGTCCAAGACTTTCCTTTGTTCTGCCGGTGTAAGTTGACCAGATTGTTCCTTGGAGTTCGGCTGTTGCTGAGTCGGCTTTGGCTTAACCCTTTGTGGGGTTGCTCCAAGATCTTCCATGGATCTTCGACTCGCCCGGAGCAGATGTTGTACAGCTGCTCCAGTGCTTCCCGCATTCGCTTCTCGAAGTCCTGTGTGGGGTCGAAGTCTCGGAGTTGTTTGGAAAGTTTTTCCATGACGTCGACAGACTCCCGGTATTGGTATTCAACTTTGTCGAAGTCAACTTCCTGTTGGTCAACCACGGTGTCGACGAACGGGAGTTCGACGTCGAGCCCTGGTGACGGGATCGCCGTAGTGTGGTTTTGTATACGAATAATGCTATTAATTTGGAATAATGCTGAGCATTATACAATTGGATGCAATTTGTATATTCTTAGCATTATTCCAGATCTGACAATTTGTATAACTGCTAAGCATTATACAAATTGCTAGAATTGAATACTGCTAAGCATTATACGAATAATCAATTTTGGAATAATGCTAAAAGCCATACTAATTTTTTTATTCTGACAAATTTTTTACGTAATTGAATTAAGTTTAAATTGTTGAAAAATAAACTGTACTTAGAGATCAATGTCAAAGCGCCGATGGATTTCCGTGTCCTTCAAAACTTTTTGCGTTTTCGAAACGCTGGAAAATGATCTGTCGATGTAGTAATGTTTACAGTAAGAAAGCTGAGGAAATTTCGACGTAGGCCGTAAGTAGTACCGTCCATTTTCACGTTCTTTAGACTAAATTTAAGTACACAAAAAATTCTGGAATTCGCGATTCTGTATGCTTTTTAGCATTATTCCAAAATCACTAAATCGTATAATGCTTAGCATTATTCTTCACACACTGCATTTGTATAATGCTTAGCAATATTCATAATAATTATTCATGAATTTGTATAATGCTCAGCATTATACTAATTCAGTGGGTTACGAATAATGCTAAGCATTATATAAATATAAATACGAATCAATTCTGCTTAGCAAAAGCCACACCAGGGATCGGGGACGGCTCCGCTTCTCGTGGCTGGACTCGTCCAGTTGGTTTCGTCAGATACCGTTTGACTTGGTGCAGCATGGATTGAAGGGCTTCTACGAGTCGATCTTGGTTCGGCCCCGGCTCTGGAATTCCCCCGAGCCTAATGTATCTGCCCAATCCAGCTCAGTTCGTAGAGCTCGGTCGGCTTTCGCGAGGTCGGTTGCCTCTGGTTCCTGCAGGGTTCCGCTAAGTTGGTGGTCGAAGATTTCGGCCAAATCCTGTCCTGCTTGGCAGATTACTTCCGTGTTGCAGAGTAGATTATCCATCGACGTGGTGCTTACCAGTGTCATCACCTCTGCTGTGGTCGGTGCTGGTCGGCGAGATGGTGACGGCGTTTTAATCGGAGTATACTCGGGTTCCGCATCTAGGATCTCTGTGATCCGTTCGATGGCCGACCTGAGTTGTCGTTCGTCGACGTCGGTCGGTTCATCTTTACGGATAAGGTCGTCCGCCTTCCTCAAGTAGGCCGTCAGGTTATCCATCTTCTGCCGTGCTGCCTTGATGGCTTCCTCGTCCGTCGGTATAACGTTTATGAATGACCTCTGGAGATCTTCCAGTAGATCCCATCCGTCGGAAATTACCTCTAACATCCGTTCTTGGCGGGTTTTCCGCATCGTCGCGTGCATTTCCGCGGCGGATGATGTGGATGGCAAAGTCAGCGGGGACGTCCCATCCGGTAACATGAGACTTCTTTGGTTTCGATTGAAGTCGCGCAACTCATTTATGCCGTTTGGAACTCGCTGGGAATGGACTCCCGGTTCCACTACGCCAGGTTGTATCAGGTTTTTCACCAGTTGTATGTGGGGATGAATTCGGAGATTCTCTCTTCGGCGTCCGGTTCGAGTCCCATGTCGGCGCTTTCATTTATCCAGCTCACGGTTTCCTGTGCCTCTTGTATTGCAGTTCTACCGTCGGCGATTACCGTGTCACTTGCCAACGTCGCCAACGTTACGGCATGTATAGTCTTGGTCGGCGCTGAGGTGGTAATCAGGTGGACTTTCCGTTCATCCAACTGGATAAGCGTATCCAGGTCGGTATGACGGCTGTACAGTCGTTTGTAGCGGTCCAGTAAACCTTGGAAGTCCTGGGAGTAGTTTTTATTCGTACGTGGGAGGAGTCTCATCCGTTCCCTCATGTCGTTCGACCGGGTGATTACGTCCTCCCTCTCACGCTTCCAGACTGCTAGTCTTCGGATACGAGTTAGGCATCTGGGAATCCAGCGAGAATGCCCAGATGGCGACCTGTGTGGTCGAAAACAGTGGCGTTGATATTGGTGAAGTTCTGACAGCTCCCGGCAATGACGTCATTTGTTGACCGTTAGCCGTAGATCGGAAACTTCTCTGCCAGGTTAACCTTCTTCATACGATCCATGGCGACCCGAAGTCGGTATTTGTCCACCTCTGTTCTGGGCTTACCGAACCTCGTTAGATCTTCCGCTAGCCCTATGTCGGCTATTGCTATAAGATCGTTGAACTTTTTCACCTTGAATTCATAAATTCCAGGCATGGTATGTTCGTAAATGTCCTGAATAGTTTGTTTGGCGGCGAGGATTGATTTCCAGGCTTCTGTCGGCTGGCCGTCCTCTCCGATTCGAAGTGCCATGACATGGTAAGTTGACTGAGGAACTTGCTGTTCCGTTCCTCATGGGTCGCTTTGGATGAGCTGTTGGACCCGTTGGACGTGTTGGTTCAACCGAATGGACTCGTCATCCGTGGCTGAGTGTCCGGGTGCCGTCAGTCGTTCGGCTATACGGATACTCCGACCAAGGTCGCTGACTCTGTTTGCCGTCCCGTCGACGGTCGTCCGAGTTTGTGGCGACATCCTCCATCTATCGAGGAGTCGTTCTCCCCTGACGAGGATAGGTTGTACTTGTGCCGATGTGAGTATCTGTACGTCTCCCGTCAGTCGTTTGGCTGCTTCCAGGTTCTGGGTAGGCTGAGGGTATCGGATTATCCTCTGACAAGCATTTTCGATTCTCGTCCGGTTTCTCGTTAGCAGCGTAGGTTGCGTCGGGACATCGGTCTGCAGGAATGGCCGTAACCAATCTGTGTAAGTTCGAATGGCCTCACGGTCGTTTTCGAGGACTCCGGATTCAAAAGTTCCTCTTGGTGTGTCGTCCAGTGTCGCCTCGATCCGACCGGTCACTATGTAAGCCATCCGGATGAATTGGTTCAGCTCCTGTACTGTTGGGAGCGGTTCCCCTGGTGGTCCTTGTGGGACTTGTTGAATCGGATTCGGCTGAGAGACTGGGAGCGATGCTGGTAAGTTCTCAACTGGTGGGGGCTGGATTGCTGGGACAGCTGCTAGTTGGGCTGTCGGCGGTTGTAACGCCAGGATCTCGTTATTCCTTTGCACCAGTTTGTTGTTTCAGGCTTGTAGCTTATCGGCAATACATGGCACGAATTTCGGGTAGCTCTTGTCAGGTGGTAGGAATTTTGCCAGTCGTTGTTGCAGCTCTTTTATGGCATTAAGCGCCTCGTTGCGCCTTGCAGTTAAGCCATCCAGCGGGCAAGTCGGATTTCCTCGTCAATCACCGCCTGTGTGGTCGGTATCGACGTTCCTGGTGCGCCGAAGTTGTTACAGACGATACACTGTTGCACAGTTTTACGGGTCACAAGATACCGTTAATGGGAACGGTAGAGATTCAGGTACAGCATATGGGCGTGGCCAAAGTATTGAGAGCGCTAGTGACAACGCGTGGTTGTAGCATTATCGGTCGAGATTGGATCTCGGAACTGGATTTGAGTGCGCTCAGTTTGAAGCAACTGCAGCTAGGCGAGGTGTCCTCAGCTGCGCAGTCCAGTAAGCTAGCCGCGATACTTAAACGGCATAAGGCTGTTTTCCGAGATGAGGCTGTTTTCCGACGGCTCGGATGTTGTAAGAATTTCAAAGCGCATTTGTACCTGAAGGAAAATGCGAGGCCAGTGTTTTGTAAGGCGGGACCCGTTTTGTAAGGCGAGACCCGTGCCGTTCGCGCTGAAACAGGAAATAGAAGAGGATATAGACCGGTTGGTGCAGTTGGGCGTTCTGACGTCAGTTGATTACGCTGAATGGGCAGCACCAATAGTAGGCATAAAGAAGCCGAAGAGGAAGGTCGGGATTTGTTCTGATTTAAGTACTGGTCTGAATGATGCACTGGATGTGCATAAGTATCCTCTCCCGCACCCAGACGAGTTGTTTGCCAAGTTGTAGGGGCTGTAAAGTTTTGCAAGATAGATTTGCGGGAAGCGTATAATCAGATCCCCGTAGATGAGGATAGTAGCAAGCTGCTAGTGATAAACACCCACAAGGGGTTGTTCAAATATAACCGATTACCGTTCGGTGTGGCGAGTGCGCCAAGTATATTTCAGCAGGTGATGGAGAATATCTTGCAGGATTGCGAAGGTGTAGCGATATATCTGGATGATATCATCATCATTGGGCGCGACGAGGCCGAATGTTTGAGAAATCTTGAAGCACTACTGGCTAGATTAGAGCAGTACGATCTGACTGTGAAGAAGGACAAGTGTGAGTTCATGGTCGATTCTGTCGAATACTTGGGTTTTATTATTGACTGATCTGGCAGGCGTATCTCTAAAGAAAAGACTAAGGCTGTTGTTGAGATGCCAGCTTCCACAGACGTGGGTCAGCTACGGTCGTTCTTAGGCTTGATTAACCATTATGCCAAGTTTCTGCGGAATTTGTCGAGCAGGTGCTAATGCTTCTATGAGTTGCAGAAGCAATCAGTAGAGTGGAAGTGGGACGTAGAATGCCAGAAAGAATTTGAGTCAGTGAAGAATGATCTGACAAAAGCAACCCAGTTAGTGCATTTTGATCCTGGCCTACCGTTGATATTAGCAGCGGATGCGTCAAAGTACGGTGTTGGTGCTGTGCTCAGTCACAGAATGTCAGACGGTACTGAAAAGCCAATAGCTCATGTGTCGAAAACGTTGACGAGTGCAGAGCAGAATTATGGTCAGATTGAGAAGGAAGCGCTCGCGCTAGTCTTTGGTGTGAAAAAGTTTCACCAATATCTGCATGGCAGAGAGTTTGTGCTGCTGACCGACCACAAGCCATTAGTAACGATATTTGGTAGCAAGAAGGGCATACCGGTTGTTACAGCGAATAAGCTTCAGCGATGGGCTATTGTGTTGATGGGATACACGTTTCAAATCGAGTATCGCCGTACGACAGAGTTTGGTCAGGCAGATGGGTTGAGCCGATTACCGCTGCGATCTTCAGATTTATTTGACAAAGAAGATTTGGGTGCAGCCGAGACAATACATATGGTTGAGAAAGAGATTGTCCAGCATGCCAGTGTCAGCGGAATTGATTCGTAACGAAAGCGCTAGGGACAGAGAGGTGTCTAAGTTAATGCATTACCATGTGACTGGGTGGCCAGGTGTGTTGCCACCAGAGTTGGTTCCCTACAGTCGCAGGAAGAGCGCGTATGCGGTGTGCGATGGTTGTCTGTTATGGAACAACAGAGTAGTGGTTCCGAAAGTGTTGAGGAAACGCATAAATTACTATCTGCACAGTACCCATTCGGGTATTGTAAAGATGAAGGCAGTATGTTGGCCTGGTATTGACGAAGAACTAGAGAATGTAGTTGCCGATTTTGAGATTTGTTCGCTGTTGTCTAAAGATCCCGCGAAGTTACCGCTAAAGCAGTGGCCGGTGCCGCCGGGCCCGTGGCATCGACTTACATTGATTTCGCAGGACCGTTCAAGAAGCGCATGATTCTGGTCATAGTAGATGCGTACTCTAAATGGCTGGAGGTATTCGAAGTGAAAAAGGCAGATACTGCTAACGTTGTCTTTGTGCTTGATGGTTTATTTGCCAGATACGGACTTTGCAGTGAGATAGTCAGCGATAACGGTACACAGTTTACGTCTGAAGAGTTTCAGCGTTTCTGTATTGAGCGTGGTATAAACCACATGACAACCGCCCCAGGACACCCGCAGTCGAATGGGCAGGCGGAACGATACATAGATGTCGGGAAAAAAGGTATTACGAAGGGCATGGAGTCAGGAAAGGCATTTGTAGATGCACTGAGAGATTTCCTGTGTCGGTTTCGAAGCATACCAAAGGCTACAACTGGTAAAGCACCCTGTGAGTTGTTCCTCAATAGAAAGATAAAAGCAGTGCTGGATCTGTTGCATCCAGTTGCACAGGTGCACGAGAAGGCGCGAGGTACACAAAAGCGCAACTTTGATAAGCGAGCAAAACACAGAAAGTTCAAAGCGGGACAGTTGGTCCAGGTTAAAGATTTCCGTTTGAATTGGAAACGTAACTGGGTAGCGGGTAAGCTTATCGAAGCAGTCGGTTCTACCATGTGGAAAGTCATAGTAAATGGTCAAGTATGGCGACGACACAGTGATCAGATGCTGCCGCGCAAGTGGTTGACCGCGGAAGAGCATGCTGAGTCCCAGATAGCGGCCCGAAAACAGGTGCCGCAGGAGTCGGAAAATGAGCGACGTTTTGAAGCTGCTCAGAACGAGCGACGCTTTGAAGCTGCTGAGAATTCGCGACGCCTTGAAGCTGCGAAAGAGACGCAGCATGAGCGTAAGGCGTCAGAGGCGCGACGTATCCTGGCGGCGCCGGAGGACAATGCGCGACGTGAACCTGCGGCACAGGAGGCGCAACGTGAGACTGCGGCGCCACAACCGGCTCAAACGGAGGCTGCGGTGCAGCCTACCTTACCTTTTGTTGCAGGTAAAGCGCCGATCACATCGCAGAATGCGAAGCCGGCAGTGAAACTGGAAATCATTTCCTCAACGGAGAAGGCTGAATTAAAGCCAGCCGTCACAACTGGAAAGGCGACGAAACCGGAAGCCAAAGCGAAGGCTGTTCCTAAACCGTCAGCAAAGCCTCCAGTTGCCAGTCGCGGAGTGGAACACCGCCGGAGTGAGAGAGATAAGAAGCAAACGGATTTTTACATGATGAAAAGGATTTTTGTGGATTTGTCATCGATTTGATTTTAATTGATTATTTCTGTTTTCTTGTACATCCGTGGTTTCTATCTTATTGTGGGGGAGATTGTAGTGTATGTAATACTTTGCGTTAACCAAGCAACTGTTGTTGTCGTATTCCTTATTTCCTTATTTATTTACATTCAGTCTGCTGTCAATAAAAGTACGTGCGGATAATATTTTGTCGTATTATCGTGGTACTTCACAGTAAGTGTCTCCGATTTATTCTCCGATTCCTTCGGTTTCTCCGTGGTCGGCTGGACTGTGTTTTCTGCCAATTCTTCCGCAGTCGATGCTGGTTAAGCAGCTATCACATCTTGCTTCTGCAGTTCCTGCAGTGCTGGTGTCTCAAAGTCGGCCCGTGGTTTCTTCCGAGGTCGACCTACTTTCTTATTAATTTTACCGTCGGTTCGGTGTTATCCGACTCGTTGGTCGGATCCGAAAGTTTTTCGACGGTTACTTCGGGTTTCTTCTTCGGTTTCCGAGTAACTTTCCCTTCTGTAAGGTCGGCTACCGGGCCAGATGACCGAGTTGCTGGTCGACTCGTTTCGACTGGGCAATGTTTAACTCGGTCGACGGCTTCCGTATCTTTGCGTCCGTCCTCGCATCGAAGGAGTAAGTTATTTGGGCCTACATAGTAGATGATCGTCCAAACTCCGCCGTAGCGTTCCATTCTAGATGGATCCTTAGACGAAAATTCCACCGTTGCCTTGTCCCTTGGTTCGAAGGTCGGCGACGATTTCTTCTTGTTATAGTGTTCGGCGTTCCGCTCGAATGCCTCATCAATGTTGAGGTCCTTAAAGTCCTCGAAGTTGGGGACCTGATCCAGCTCTTCGTGTGGATCTTTGTCGTCACTGCGTTCCAGTGGCTATCTCGACAGGGCATCTGCATCGTCGCAGAATACTCCTGGCTTATACTGGATGGTTATGTCCCTTCCTTGTGAAGCCAGTGCCCAGCGTGTTAGTCGAGTGTTGATGCCAGGTTGGTTCGACTCGCATCAGAGCAAATTCTGCAGTGCCCGGTGATCCGTCCTTACGGTGAACGGTCCATGGTCGATGAAGTGTTTAAACTTCTGCATGGCCCATACCACGGCCAAACATTCCCATTCGGTGACTCCATAGTCTAGTTCCGGTCCTCGTAGGACTATGCTGCCGTAGGCGATTGGGTGGTCGTCCTGAGAGATCACCGCGCCAAGTCCGGCTCCGCTTGCGTCACATTCGATGACGGTTCCTTAGTTGGGTCGAACTTTGCCAGTACAGGGGCTTCTGTTAGCGCTTTCTTGATCTCGTTGAACTTTTGGCCGTGTGGGCGTCCGTCCAATCGAGCTTGATGTTCTTGCCCTTCCGTAGGAGCTTGTACATTTTCGATGTCTTCTGGGCATATCCTCGGATGAACTCACGATAACAGTTGGCCAGTCCAAGGAACGATCTTAGTTGGCGTTCCGTCCTCGGACAGCTTTGTTCTGCAATACAGACCACTTTCTCGTCGTCGGTCTGGGCTCCGTTCTTGACGTGTCCGAGAAACAGCAGTCTGTCCGTTCCGACCTCGCATTTGGAGGGTTTGACCGTAAATCAAGCATCTCTAAGGCATTCGAGGGTCGCTCGGAAGGCCTCGACGAAGTCGTTGAATGTTTTGTTAAAGAAGATGACGTCATTAATGTAGACGAACACATCTTCCTTCCTGGCTGATGCCGTTATCTTATCCATATGCATTTGGAAGGTAGCTGGTCCATTGCAGACTCCAAACGGCATACGGTTAAATCGTCACATCCCATCCCGTGTTACGAAGGTGTTGTAGTCCTTGGAGCTTTCATCCACTGGAAATTAAAAACCGGACTGACAATCAACTTTGCCGTAGTACTCCATTCTCTCGCACTGGTCCAATAGTTCGTCCGGGTTGGGTAGTGGGTAATTGTTTCTCTTCGTCCCTGAGTTCAACTTAATGTAGTTGATACAGAAACGGGTTCCTACCGTGCCGTCTCCGTTCTGTTTCGCGGCTAGGACGACAGGGAAGCTCAATGCAGCCGATGACGGTTCGATGTCTCCTTGGTCGAGCATTTCCTGCACGTGTTTCTGTATGAATTCCCGTCTTTTCCAGCTCGTTCTTGTGGGATTCATTTTAATCGGTTGTGCTCTTTGGACGTCGATGGTATGTGTTACCCCTTTGACGTCTCTATAAGGTTTCTTTGAGGTCGGAAAAACGGTCCGGTAATCCCAAACCACTGCTTTCAGTATGGCAAGTTGCTCATCGGTTAGGTTCTTGCCGAAGTTCATGGAGTCGATGATTCTTCGTCGCTCCTCCCGCGATTCCGCATCTCCTCCTTCCATTTAAGTTATGTTGACGCGTGCTTTTTCTATTTTCTGGTCGGCAGTCACCATGTTGAATGGTTCGACTCGACCCATCGGTACACCCTTGCGTATGGTGACCGGATGGTTGGTGTGGTTTGCCACCAAGACTGTAAATGATTTTCCGTCGTGCTTCGTTGCACTGTCCATCGTATCGATTCCGTCCTTTTTGGGGTCGGAACCGCCCAAGTACTTGAGGTTCTGTAGGGGCGGATACTGCCACGTCTAGGACGACTTAGAGATGGCAGCGGCCGGCTAAACGGCTGACCTTTCGGCTGACGGCCGGCTGAAGACCTTAGCCGGCTAAACTATCGCGGCTGGAAGTCTTAGCCGGCTAAAGCGACCAACGAAATTTTCCAGCCGGCTTAGCCGGCTGGCCGCCGGCTAAGCCGGTTAAAAGAAATTCGGCAAAAAAACTGAATTCTTTCAAAAAAGTTTGAACTGCTAACAGGCGTTGTCGTTGGTAGGCAAAAGAATAAAAAGATGTTTTGTTGCCACTTCCAGATACGATTTTGTAACGGATTTCAATGCACCAATAATTGAATAATCAATCGCTATCCAGGAATTCTTGTCTAAATGTGTAGCAGCGGTGCAGTGGGCCACAGTATCAAGTGAAGAGAACGGAGATTTTATCGTGATCGCCGTGTTTAAAAACAGTTCTGCACACGTAGTCGACTGAAATAGGCGCAAACCTGAAACACCAAGTAACTCGGTGGCGCCATAACTGCCGCCGAAGTGGTACGACAATGCCGCCGCTCAAGCCGCTTTGCCGAGTCGGCCGCCGGCTTAGCCGCAGCTGGCTGAAGCTCTCAGCCGGCTTAAGCAGCCGGCCTGGGATCTCCTACGGCTTGTAAAAATCCTCCACCGGCTGGCCAATCGCCGGCTTAGCCGGCTCTCGGCCAGCCGCTGCCATCTCTAGGACGACTTGTACTTGCGTTACCGTTCGAGGTGCGAGTTTGACTTTCCGTTGAGCTCAAACTCCTGTCGCCTCGAAGATATTGAATTTGGGAGGTGGCTTCGTTTCCGGTCCGGTCGGCCATATTTTTGGTACTCCTAGTGGGAGCTCCCAGATGACATGTTCGTTATTGGTGTCCGGTTCGCGCACATCACTCTAGTGCATGTGGCCGAGTTTCACGCCTTTCTTTAGTATCTTCGGTTAATGTGTTGTATTGTAGATGTTTATCCAGGCCGTGTCTATCTGGGGTCGGATGTCGATCTGACCTTCAGTTGGCTGGACAGGACGGGCTTTCCATTGTGAGTTCACGAAATGCATTCGTCTCCTTAGATCCATTGGTTTGTCTGTCCGTACTTTAATAGAACACGATGACCAAGGTGGGAGTGATACCCGTTCGCAGTTAAAGACCACTTGTCGGTCTCGCAGCCTAAAATCAAGGGATCTATCCAACCGAAGATGGTAAACTTCCGGATTTTTGTTATCTAGGTTCAGTTCCTTAGCCGTCTTGATTTTTTCAATCCGAACCCATTGTGGGTTCGGTCGCTCCGCCCTCTGTTGTTCGGTCAAGTTGTCTGGGGTCGGTTGTTCGGTTGACAACTGCTGAACCACAACTGGTGGAGGTCGGGGGTCGGTACCCTCCGCCTGTCCTCCTGCCCATTCGAATAAGGCAGCTAACTGATCCTGTTCGGCTTGTTTTTCCGGGTCAGCTGGTTTAGTTTTGAGTCGGCTGAGTGTCGACTATGAGTTCCGAATGGACGATCGACCGCAGTGCCGTTGTTAGCCTTACGTCGAAGTTGGTTCTTCGTCTTCCGACGACGACTCATCCGAGTCATCGTTTCCTGGTTTGTCCGTCCTGCAATGTCGAACTGACGGGTCAAATTTCTCGTCGTCACCATCTTCCTCGGATTCTTCCGTAGGTAGGTTATCGGAGTCCGTGTCCGCCGAATCGCTCGTGCTTTAAACATCCGAGCCGTCCGTCTCATAGTCCTCGTACACTTTAGCCGATCCGCCTTCAAGGTCGACTTCTGGAATTTTGCAAGGACCAACCTCTGTGGTTGGTTCAGACTGGTCGGCCATATCCGTCGGTTGCGTGGTCGACTCGCTCCGTCCTGCTTCTTAAGGTCGGTTGGCTGTGAGCCTATGTTGCTCAGCCATCGGATGACTGTTGGTTGAGTCTTCCGAAGCGGTCTCCCTTCCGATCCAGTTGCAGAGGTGCCGGTGACGACGGTCTGCCGTCCGACCAAGTTAGGTCGTGATGAGTCTTTATCGCCCATACCACTCCGTCAATATTGTCTTGACAGATGATACACCGATAAGTTTTATCGGTTTCCTCAAGTATCACGTTTTCGTCTGGTTTGGGTGGGCTGCCCATGAATTTCACGCCCTTCGGGAAGTGCTCCATAATTGGTGGTAACGGGTCGGGAATTTGCCGTATTATGGTGGTGCCCTCGCCGTACCGTTTCCACAATGCAGTCGTTCCGGTCACTCCGTACTGCTGTATGCGTTGCATGTAAGAGAAGAGCGCTCTGGCCAGTTCCTGGCAACATATCTCCAGAGCCCTTCGTACTGGAAGGTTATATTCCATGTGCTGCCGGTGAATGGGAAACCTGACTTCTTCCCACTCGTCTGCTTCCTCTTCGATGTGTTGTTCCAAATGCGATGACCGGTTCCCATTCCTGTTGTGCTATTCGGATCTGGTTGGTGTCCCGGCAGTCACGGCAAATGTTACGCGAAGAGCCCGACGGGTGATCAAGCCGACTTATCCTCGCTTCACTTGGTAACGTACCCGATGCCTCTGGTATCGGGATAGACTGCACCACCGTCGTTCCTTTTGGTTGTTCCGGAGTAGGAATTGGTGTTAAGATGAAGGTGAACTTCGAATGTAGGTAGTCGCATCCGAGTAACACTGGGATGTCCGCTTCGGTCGGCTGGACGTGAAAAGTGTGGTGACTCGTAAATCCCTGCATTGTTACAGGTGCAGTACAGCAATGAGTAACCATAAAGGCGACTTGTCCGCCTACGCCGAGTATTTTGGTGTAAAGCCCAAGGGGTTGCATCGTTAGGTTGTTCCTCTCGCAAAACCGTTTCTCGATGAGCGACGTTTCCGCTCCGGTATCCAACACTGCCATTGTGGGCGTGGATCCGACCTGGATTTCGAGTGTCCAGGCTTTGACCGTTTTCGGTTTCTTGTGTGTGCCTTTTTCGAAGGCTACTTCCCGTATGTTGTTTAACGGGGATTAGTGACGCTGGTCCGTGGTCGACTTCTGTCTGTTTCACTCTGGCTGTAACCAATTCTTGGACTTCAGGTCGGATAGCAACTCCGTCCTTCGGTACGTCAGCACTTGCAAGCCGTCGTGCTTGTTGCAGTATCCGTTCCTCTATAGAGACGTCGGTCTCACAGTCGACAACATGTCGACATTTTGGAACGTTCGAGAGCCAGTTACTGTTCGTGGCTGGGGTTGGAAGAAGCTTGTTTCCTCAGGCCGAGAGTACACAGGAACATGTACTTCCAGTGGGACGGTTTCCCAATGCTCGAATCCTTCCGGTTCTTCGGTTAGGTCGATAGCTGCCATTGTTGCAGCGTATCTATCCGTTGCGCATACGGATGATACATTGGGGTAGTTTCTGTTGCCCGTTGCGCGCGAGTCGGCGTCCTGGCTCTCCGGGTCTTGGGCCTCGTCTGGGCTGCTCGGTTGAGTTTCTTCTCACCGACAATCCGGTCCAACTTCCGTGGCCTGTCCGTTCAGCGTCACCTTGTGTGGCTGACGGCGCGGATGCAATTTTAGCTCCGCGTAGGTCGGGCATTTCATGCGTTTCGACCTCCGACGTTCCAGTGCCAAGTTGAGGCGCTGGGTCGGCCGTTTCGGGCAAGTCCTGCGTTCCGAACCGGATCTCGATTCCGCCATTGTTGACGAATATACCGAGTTCTGCCGCCATAGTTCGAGCGGCTTAGGCCTCCTTTGTGGAGGCTACCGGCGCTGAAAGGAATTCGTCTTCCGTGCCGAGGTGATGCAGTCCCAGTACGTTCAGGACTGTTATTATCCGTTCTTGTGACGGATAATATTCGTTTCATTCTGATTGTTAGACGGTTGGTTAGTCGGGTTATCCTTGTCCGGTGGTCAGTTGGATGTTGGAGGTTGAATGAGTCACCAGGGCTCACCGACCTTAGACGTTTCCCGGGGAGTTCGCCCGAGCCGGCCCATTGTTGGGTGTCGAGTCCAAGGACTGGCGAGACGGTAGCGGTTCTCGATATCCCGGGGACTCTTTTTGGTTCCCTCCGCTATTTCTGCGATTTCCTCCGTTTTCTCTGCCGGGCGACCGGTTTCCGTTGCCCGAACCGCTCGAGCCCCCCGCTTGTTGCTGGCGGGACCGCGGTGGTGGTACGATACGTTGTAATTTGGGTTATCCGAGCCGAGGGGTCCATCCGTTGTGTAGCGGCGGTACCAATCATTGTACCAGCACGTTTTGGTTGTCTACTGGTCGGATGCCAGCGCATCCGCAGCGTTCTCCGTCGTGGTTATTAAACATGCAGTGTCTGCATGAGAAGGTCTTATCCTTCGTCCACTGGAAGAACGCTTGTTCCATTTTGTCGACGTACATTGTCGCTTGCCGGGCACTCTGTTGTGCCTGGGGAGGTCGGTTGCCTTTTTGGTTTTCCCCTCCGCCTTGGTGTTGGAGAAGTTGCCGCGGCCGCGATTCCCGAAGCCACGTCCTCTTCCGCGACCAAAGCCTCTGCCGCCAAATCCTTGTGTAGGATTCTGACCGTAGGCAGTTACTGTAACTTCTCTTGGAATGAAGCAAAACCAGTAGATCACCTTAACATGCAGATATTCAGTGTTGATGGTGTGGGATTTTTCAAGTTTGTTGCCCGAACTGTTGACCTGTCTTTACAGTGGCTTTTGTTTAGCTTTGTGCCGATCAGACGTTGAAATCCCGTTTAGAGGGTTGTCCATGATGTAATAAATAAATAAATAAAGTCTCAGGACGTACGGCAAAATACGCCAGCGCCTGTGCACAATAATACTTAGATTATTAGCATAGTCAATCCCAATAACTTGAGACGCAAGCTCAGATTATGGTTTTAATGCTGTTAGTCCCTTCTACTCCCTTGGTTTTTATTACGTTGTGGATAAACGTTACGTTACTATTAACTGCTGCCGATCGTTGGAAAAAATTACAAACACCTTGTTGCGCTCTAACACCAACGGGTTAATTTGTATTTGATCAAAATAACAGCAACGGTTTCAGTTAGGTTTCGATTTCTGGGATTCGCTGCACGCTGCTATGCGTAACATGCCGATTGCCGAGTGCCGACATACATGTACATTTTTATTTTTGCATTTCCGTTGAATATGATGCTGGGAATCCTGAGAATAATTGAGTTTCGCTACGCTTGTCGTTCCGGCTGATAATTTTCGCTTGCATGACAAACTGTCAGTAAAGGCTTGAATGGAAAATTATTTGTTCATAATATGTTTACAGCTGGATCTGTACGAGTTCTGTCGGAGTACACATAATTATAAAACCTAGTAAATGAAATAAAAATGCAAGTAAATTGTACTGCTATGGCCAGCGAAATGTGATACGCTAGTTGTCCTGTAGGCATCCGGTATCCTGTAGCATCCGGTTGGCGAAATGAGTGCGAGCGTCGAAAACTTTGAACTACGGCTTCCGAGTACTCATCAGTGCATTCTATTGCGCAATAAGAAAACATATTATTCGTTATGTTGATAATCAAGGAGACCATGCCAAATAATCTCTTGCAACGATCGCTTGAGCCAGTTGTCCGAAAGGAAGAGTTGCGAAGTTGGTGAAGTCGGGATTTTCCCAGAAATGGCTTGGTGTACCACTAAAGTCGTAACTAAAAGTAAATTTTATTAGTCGGTGCTGAATTACAGAAAAGATAAGGTAATTTGAGGTAATTTTCCTGGGGTAATTTTGAGGTAATTCTTCCTGCGGATTTTCTAACAAAAAACAGCTGTTAGCTCTCCTAAAAGCATACTTTAGTTTTCTCATAAAATTTTACTCACTTTACGTAAACGGTTTCATATTTTTTCTTATGGTCACCACTCACCAGCACCATACCCTTGTGCTATCATGCTGGTTTATGCAAGAAAAAATATATCACTTCAATGTTGTTTCAAGTGACAGAAAGGTAAGACAGGGAAAATTATTTTTGGAATGTCCTTTGTACATTAATATCCTTAGTTGAATAGCAGCAACTTAAGTTTTGAAATGGGTAATTTTAAAATTTCGCCTTCAAGACATGATCCAGACTCATTCAGTTTTCCAAAACACAAAGTAACTCATAAAAAGGTTTAACCTCAGCACCATCGGAGCTTGGTGTAACTCTTTTATGTTAAAAATACTGCTCTTTCAAATGAAGCTAAAATGACGCCCATCAAGCATTGAAGGGATTCAGCGCACCATAGCAAATCAGGCCGACATTTTGTTAATTCACCCGGTACTTGGTTAGCTCGCTGCTCTGTATTATTAGAACACATGGAATTTTTTGAAAACTAAAATTGTTGAAACTTGGAAGGTACCCGTACGGTCGCTCAAATGGCCACCTTTAGTAAGTGAATGGGTGATAGTCGTCCAAAGTGGACATTATTCATTACAAATTCCATGGACCGATTTCCTTACGGTTTTTTTCCTTTCCTCAATTCAGCATAGCGTACTCCGTACATACACTTGATATTTTCAGAAAAAAATCTTGAACCGTTTTCTTGCAGTTGCGTAGTTAAAAAAACAGTGACGACACATTTTAGCTACGCCACCGAGCCACTGCACTCAGTGCACTGCAACAGGATTACGTATTGTAGTTACCACCAAAAATGTGCGGCTGCGTAAAATAATACAAATTAATTTATGTTTAATTTGATTACTGTACTGTATGTATTAAAAATTGTTCGTTAGGCTGATTCACTTTCACATTGTGCACATCATCACATGTGCCACTTATCCAGCGATTGCGCAGTCGCACATGTTTGTCGATGACTGCATTGCACCGCAGTGACTAGGGTGGTGTGGCCAAAGTGTGTCATCACTGTTTACTAACGACGAAACAGCAAAACCAGATTCAAGATTTTTTTTAAATTTGAAATGCTATATTATAGAATAAGCTATGCTGAATTGCATAAAGAAAAAAACCAGGAGGAAATTGGTTCGTGGAATTTGTAATACACGCCAAGTTCGGTGCTTCACCAAATTTGCGCAGTTGCCTAAAATAAATTACGAAATATTCCCGTTCGCCATTTTGTTTCGGTTTTTAAAAAAAAAATATTGTGAATCCAACCGTATTGTCAGAGGAGAAGCCTCTGTACACAGGACAGCCGTCCCATCCACCGCCTACCTGGTTGGCTCAAGCTCAAGCACAAATATTTTGATCTCGGCCAACAGCGGCGATGGCACAATTGCTGTGATACGTGAATCACATTCGGTAGCCACCACTAACCAGCGGTTTGATTCCGCTCCATCGCCATTTTCGCGAATATCCAACGGAATCGCCCTTCCGACGCCAGTCTTTATGGCTGACTCTGTGACAGTATCAAAATTGCAATCGTTCGACATGGTAATAAGGGGCAAGGCAGAAAATGGGAGGCTGGGGTGGTGGTAATTTTTCGGGCTTACAACTAGACCTAGTTCAACTAAAATGCGCCAACAGATAGTCTTGCGCTATCCCTTTCGAAAACTGTTGCATTGCTTGAGTTGGCCTCAGATTCTCAGAAGAAGGAGCATCTTTCTTAGACTTATATGTCAAAAGTATCTACGGGGGAATGCGATTGCTTATTCAAGAGAACCGATCGCCTTAGGCAAGATTTTAGTGCTTACGAGCAGCGATTTTCGGAGAAGGGTATTCTTGGGAATATATGAAACATACCATTCTATAGAGAAAAATCGGCTCTATTAAGTACTGTTTTTTACAACGGGGTAAGTATTATCATTCTTGTGTAATAACGATGTAAAGTTAGTATTGTAAAACGTTCCGTTACGTGTACATCAAAGATGCCACCCATCGACGCAGCAGAGATACGGATCTTCGCTCAAACTTGAGCGCTGTCCTGCCTTCACCGCAGTTATTTTCGCGGCTAAAAAAATTTGTGATCCTTCTCGTTTTGCATCCACATGGAATGCTGACGGATTTATAATATTTTTTATGTGTATTTGAGATGAAAGTTCTTCAAAATGATAATTTTGTGAGTCCGTAGAACCAGAAAAGAATATTATGCTGGGAAAAGATGTTCAATGTTCAGAAGATACAGCAAGCCATACACCCGCTCACACTGAATCCGGATATTATGATCTTTCAAACTGATAACCCTGCGCTGTAGCATATCCGCGATTAGCGCTGGCGAAGATCGGTATCTTCACATGCGCGATGGGCGGCATTATTTATGTGCGCGCGTATACGTCGCCGAACGTTCTGCAATACTAAACTTACATAGTTATTACAAAAAAATGATTATCATTATCTAGTTACCCCGTTGTGAAAAATAGTATTTAATAGAGCAGATTTTTCTCTATAGAATAGTATGTTTTATGGGTTCCCAAGAACACCTTCTCCGAAAATCGCTGCTTGTTATACGGAATGTAGGGAAAAATCATTAGAAATCCACGCTGACACCTCATAGTTCTCAACGTCCTTCAGTTTTTAAATTTTTGTTGAAGGAACATGATTATTTCATACTAAGTAGTGTGATTTTTGCAGAAAAATTTAAATTACAAAACTGGCTTGCATTCCCTGTACATCACACGTTTTGCATAAAAAGATTCCTGAAGGTGGTACAGGACAAAAACTACCTTACTACAGTAAACAAAAATATTTGACTTAATTGGTAGAAGCCGAAGAATTTCTGAAACTGCCGGAACTTGGTGTAGCACGGCTGTAAATGGTGACCACTTTGAACGACCATCTCCCATTCGCTTACTATAGGTGACCATTATAACGACCGTACGAATAGGTAGAGTGCATAGAAGCTCCGCCCTTCTCCGTTGCACCCGATCCAGTTCCTGTTATTCCTTTTGTGAAAATTTATTGAACATTGGTACCGCGACATTTCGCCGAGCACGATTCCTAACAGAGCATTTGGTCGCTCGCCGCAAGGTCATCTCGCCTCGCGACATATCGTCGCGGGACAATTAGTCGACAGGACATTTCGTCGCGAGGTCGTTTCTATGATGAGATAATTCGTCGGGAGGTTGGTTACTTTTTTGAACAGACATTCCAAAATCCGACAGATATCATTAAACAAATAAAACGAACGAAAAACAATAGACAACATAAGAAACCACAGAAAGCATACTTCTACTTCGAGTAAGGAAACATAAGAAAACATAAGAAAAACATAAGAAAATACTGTATGTAGGAGGACATAAGGCAAAATGGGGAAACATAAGGAAAACATGAGTTAACATAAATAAAACCTTAAAAAAATTATGAAAACTTAGAAAAACGTTAGAAAAAACACAAGAAGACATAAGAAACCGAAGAAAAAAAATATGAAAAACTTATGAAAACCAATCGTATAAATTTCGTTTGCGGAGAATTGTCCGCGACCATAGGTTTCGCGTCAAAAATGTTGCAAAGGCTGTCTCAAAACAATATTATGTCCCAATCCGATATGTCCCAGTGTCCGCGCGCATATCCCGTGGCGAAATGTCTTCGCGGCGAGAAGTCGCACGTCTCATCTGTGACATTTCGCCGAAGACTCGAAGTCGTTTCATTTGAGTGCGGCGAAATGTCACACTCCTAACTGTCCGGGTGCGGTTTCGGCACCAAACACTACGGGGGTCCTTTTGAGCCTGCAGCTTACAACCGCCTCGAGTAAAGACCCACGTTGGCGGTCGCGCGCTCGCTACGTGCTTGCATGGACAGCTTTTTGCGCTGGAAGAATATCTCACGGTCAGATGCTCAACTGCAACTCTGTGGTGTTTTGACTAAAGTTAGTCCTGTTTTGCTCCCCGTCATTTTATGTGGTAGCAAAACCACTGGTACATAAAACGTATTTATTGTTTATCTTTTTATCCACGGGTTGGTAAATAGTAGTGACAACTGACAATTAAGGCTGAGGCAGTCAGAAATGTCCCCCATATGCCACCATCATGACCACCGGTCAAGTTTTGTTAGACTTAAGAAGATAGAAAAGATAAAGCTAAAAACTGTACATTCAAACATCAAAGTTTAACCTAACAAAATATTTTTACGATAATTTCATAGAATTTTGAAATCTTAAGTTCCAAAAAGACCCCAGTAGTGCTAGAACGATCGAGTAATCATATCTGTAAGGGTAATTTTTTCAGGAAATTTTATCACTTCATGAACAAAATAGAAAAACGTAAACTTAGAGTGAGCAAAATATGATAAAAACAAATTAAAATCACGTTGTTGATTGTATTGGGCAGGCGGCACCAATCGGGTGTTAGCTTGCTGCACTTAAAATTACTTAACGGTCATTGTACGAAATATGCAGTACGAGGAAAGACTGCAGGCAATATCCCCGGAACCCCAATTTACCATGTCTTACCATATAGTCACAAGCCAGAGGGTAACTGAATTTCATTCAAACTAAGTGGGTCGCTTGTCTCTTACAATAATCAGGCTTCAAATCTTACTATTTGAGGAAGGCCTTCATAAGTGTCCACTCAGCTCTAGGAAAGGGAATGTCTTGTATCCAGGTATCGTAAAGCATTTTCAGCTGGTGTTTCACTGCTTCGTTCACACGAGGGCAGTACCGTTCCAAAGATTTGTTAAAATGCCGTACAAGTTCGCTTGCGTCGGTTTTAGAAATATCCACGCTTAAAAGCGGTATTGTAGCAGTCAAGCACACGTTGTTCGAAGGTCGACAAAATCCGGGCATTCTTGGCATGCTGCAGTAAAATATTTCGCTTTCGACGGTGACCTTGAAATCGACGAGAATCAGTCGCTGGCAGTGTTTGGACACAAGCGATAGCGGGAACTGATTTGCTATGTATCCATTCGCTGGATGAGGCAGTCCGGGGTATAAGACACAAGGCAGGAAAGCTGTCCGATAATAAGTCTTGAATACAATCATGCGCAGCAATGCCCTTTTCAAACGCAAGATGGATGAAATCGCACAGTCGAGAGCCCAAAATTCACTGCGGTCTATTACATTCACAAGAATAAGAAACGTAGTAAAGGAACGGACGAAACCCTCCAACACAAACGCAATGCGGTAGCCTTCTGTGTCCATACGATAAAATTTCTGGCGTACTTTGCTAAAATCAATAATTGCAGCGATGGAACATTTGGCACTGCTTGTTAACAACGTGTTCCAATTCCCACAGATCCTGCAAAAGTTACTACTCAGTAGGATGACCCACGGCTATATATAGTAATTTCTTAATAATATTATGCTCTTGAACTTCTTTTTCAGTAAATCTGTTTAGAAGCGTTCAAATTTTATGCAGTGCCCTGCGTCTTTATGCATACTTCGATTTTTTCGCATTTCGGCCGTCCGGAGTAAACTTCACAGTTTACTGTTTAATGCTTAACTGCACTGTTTAATGTCCTGACAACAGACAACCCGATCGCATTCGGAGCCCCTGTAGCTCCCGGGTTCGTGGCCAGTGATTGCTGACTGCAACTTTTATTACTTTTCCTACTAGCAAGACCCCGCGAAAATTGCGCGGAATAAAAAATGCGATAAGAGTGTATACGTAAATCCACAGTTGATATTAAAGCGAATAAGTACCACCTCTCGTTGTTCGCAAAAAATCCTGACCCTGCTAACCTATAGCGCCTGGCACGGTGGCACGACATAGCTTCTGTTGCACGTTCATGTACAGAATTTTTCTCGCGAAAGCGGATAACGGTTTCGTGGGTTTCCGATCTCTGCTCTTTATTTCCATATCAGTCACCAATCAGTTACTAATAAGTTAAATTCCGGCAGTTGCTGCACAGGGACTTTGTAGTGATAATTATCAAGATTTGCAGTCCTTTCCAGTTATTGGCCATTCTGAGCTTTTATAAGCTGCAAATTTAAAACTGCAAGTCTGCAACTGTATGTGTGACTTCTGCATTCAGTTTTTAATCGTTGATTAATTTGACTTAGTAATTTTCAGGGGGTCTGCTTGGTGATCAATATTGGAAATAAAGTACCTCCATCGTTAATATTCACTAGCGGTCCGGAAAAGCCCAAGGCTCCAAGCTCAAGAAATCAGCTGCCAAACATTTATTACAAAAAACTTACCGTCGCATATTTTCCGACGAGTGAACGTCCAGGTATGTGAAAACCTCGGATACTAATTCCAACGGTAGAACGGAGATGGACAATCCATCTACGTATGAAAATCAATTGCTTACAACAAATATCTAAAGTGCTTTAGTTATGTTTACAGAACCCGGAAAAAAAACAATATTGTTCATCTCGTAGACCTTAAACATACTGGATACTGGCTTGCTGCGGGCGGCTATCATCTGGCATTTTCTATGAATTGTTTATAAAACATGGAATTTCTTTATCCTAGAAAATACTGAGCCGTTTTCGGTAGGCTTCGTGCAGAAAAAGTACTGTTCGGCCATAAGCTGTGACTGCGGTAATTCTCTGTGTTCTGGTGAGTTCCTTTTGTGAACCGGCACTCGGCTTGCAGCTTGTCACTTCATCATATTACATTAATTTTACGAGAGCCGTTCCAAGTTTGGGTAGTACTATTAAATGTTACTGTTATTGTAAATGGTACTGGTAGCGGTACCACATAATGGTACTGGTACCGTGAGTGGTAGTACGAATGGTAACTGCTACTGCTAATGGTCCCGGTTCAGGTAAGTACCACTA
This sequence comes from Paramacrobiotus metropolitanus, assembly GCF_019649055.1. NCBI lineage: Eukaryota > Metazoa > Tardigrada > Eutardigrada > Parachela > Macrobiotidae > Paramacrobiotus > Paramacrobiotus metropolitanus. The sequence continues at coordinate 102,672 of NW_026570369.1, read as the reverse complement.
TCATTGATAGGCAACAATTACCTATAGACTAAAAACTTGTTTGAATATCACGTTTTATCTTACTCGCTGATAAAAGTTTCATTATCAGAGGAAGGGGCTACGCTTTTAACCTAAAAAAAATTTTATCGTACCGCCGGTACAGTGTACTGCGCCGCTTGCGTTCGGAATGTTGGGTATATCCGTGCGCGAACGTTTAGTCTCAGGTTATACGAGTAGCACCAAACTACAGGGCACTTACCAGGGTGTTCTGCACATTCGTCGGAAAGTTCACAAATTCGTTCTGCCGCGTTCGTTGAATATTCTCTTGAATCAGGTGTCCGGATGCAATCGTTTTTTAACAAGTAACCTTTAGCAGCTGACATTTTCTTTCCGATGGAGTCCGCCCAGAAGTCGGTTCCATAAATACAGCGGGTCCAGAGGATATCCATGATCACAAATGTGATTTTAGTAAGTTCTAGGCCAAGCACAAACTGTGATATCTTTTGACCGTAAATCTGTTTAGAATTTTTCGATAAATAAAATTGTGGCAAGTCACTACTCTGACAGTCTGACCTTACTACCAGTACCGAGTAAGCGGTAGAAATACAAATTGTAGAAAACATTTAAAACAACAAGTACAAATACAACCACACTGAAAATAAGTTTACTCGGAATTCACTTTAAGAAATTTTCTAGAAGCTAGAAGCTTCTGTAAAGCTACATGTGAGCCGGCGCCGAAATAGGAGTACGTCGAAGGTTTGTAAGTACTGTATTAGGCACAGTTCAAATTTGAATGCGTTTGATCGAATTTCGACTCCAAACATTCAACTTACTGTACACCTGCTTCGCCGACTCAGCACTACCCGTAGTCCGTAGATGTCTAATTTCCATTTTACACGTTGAAGTACTATAATTCGCGTGCGATCACTTCGGCGGAGTCGCATTTCGGCCGCACAGACTCAACTCGGCCAGCGCCGATTTCGATTTTCGGTAACTGGACATTTTAACCATCTTGGCTTTTTTAAAGTTTTCTTAGTTTTTTTTATTTTCTTAATGTTTTTTTTTGTTTTTTTATATTTTCTGAACTTTTTCATGCTTCTTTTTTTAGGTTTTAACAAGCTGCTTACGTTGTGTTTTGTTTTCGTGAGTGTTCTTATTTTTTTGTGAGTATTCTTGTCTAATGTTTTCTAATGTTGTGAGTATTATTATTATTATTATTATAGCAACTACAGTAGCCAAACTCCTTTAAAGGAGACTTTTACCCTGAGGTGAAAACCTTTGGGTGTTTAGGCTATTGGAAAATTTTTTGTTTAATTTTGAAAATTTTATACTTTTTTTGGTTTGATTTTATGAGATAAAAGTTACCCACCTAGGAATCGAGCCCAGGACATACAATGTACAATCTTAAAGCTAGACGTACTACCACCAGGCTAGGCAATTAACATAATATATTTGATTATTAATAATTTTTATATTAAGTTTCTTGTGCTTTTTTATTTTTTCGTTGGATTTTCTTAGGATTTTCTTAGGTTTTCTTCATTTTTTTTTTCGTCTAGTTTGCAAAATTTAACATCTTCATTCCAATAGCCGCTACCGAATTTATGTCTAGTATCTACGAGAATCTCAAAATTTTAATGGCTCTGTCTTGACAGTCATGACTCAGTATCTGCTGCACCTTATCTGGCATCGAAAATTTTCTAAATTTTTTCTCAACCTTTTACGATATCAGTTCGGTAATTTTGTTGAGAAAAAACGACGCGCAAGCAGGCCCGCGCTAAAGGAGACGGGTAAGGGGCAGTGGCCACCCGTGTTCGAGTTTTGGTCACCTGGCGGGCGGATGTTGCTGTATGGCGCCCCTAAGCAAGAAACACAAAGTACTCTACTGCAGTATTTAAAGATAATGAATATTGGAAAGAAACTCTCAGTGTAGGGAATCTAAGTTTTCTTTCAAAATCGTTTTTAGTATAGTACCAAATAATTATCGATTTATAGGCCGCCCACAATAGAGGCCCCCATAGTAGATTAGGTGGTTCGGAAAATATAAGCCTCAAAAATCCAAGCCCATGGGCTCCAATTAAGGAACGGCAAAATAAAAATTTAGAAATACTAATGTTGCGTATACGGGTAAATGGGGGCAAATGCATATCTTAAACCCGGATGCCCGTAAATGCTTTGAAACTTATAAAAGCTGTGCTGAAGTTGCTGGAATTTCAGCAATGTGGACCTTGAAAAGTGTAAAAAATACGGAACTACAGCATTTCTTGTTTGAAATTTAATAGCCCCCCAAATTCATGCCTGTAAATGAACTCCCGCTGGGAGGCATCCCAAATAATTACGACCCAGGGATCGATAATTACACCACTTAAGCTATAAACTTGGGTTTTGCATTTTTAAACTTGTTTTCGGAAGTTCGTTTCTGTTTCCTCACTCAAAATACATATAAGATATAACTGTACAAATACTATTTCTACAGTATGTACATATGTTTCACCCAAAAAAGAGTACAGTTTGTTGCGCCCGGTAAAATACCATAAAAGGACCACTTTGACTGGCCCCTTTTTGATTGTTGGCGCGCCCGGAACTTTCAATTCCATTCGGCCACCCATGTCACTCAAAAAATTACAGGTAAAAAGCCAAAAATACGGGTAACAACAGGTAAAAATACGACTGCACTTCTTGTCTTGCTTTTGATGAAAATTGGGAATTGAGAACAAGAAGACCGTGGCCGATGGAACTTACTTACCTATTCTAACAAAAAAGTCGATCCGTTTTTTCGATAAATGGTGAATTTTCGTCACCATTTCGAAACGCCATGTCCAGAAATTTAACAATGGAAGATTCATCACGTATTGCACCTGTGTCCGATTCTTCCAATTGCATTATATGTTTGACAAAAGGAATTTCACTCAGCCGACCATAAAGAGAATTATTGGTGGAATCAGGTAAGCGCGCCACTATTTGCCATCGATGGACAACATGAAACGTGTTGCTTTTTTTATTCTGTTTGCTGAGAGGTGTGGAAACGCAGCAGATAAGCAACATTTGTGTGTGACAAGGCTTCAGGAGATTTCCTGGTCGGAAGACGTATGTACCTCGCCACGGGCCACTTTCACTTCGAAGAGCTATATACACATTAACAGGATGTGGCTTCGTGATCAAGGAGTGCTGCCAGATATTTTTTGTGTTAATCCATCGGCCCGGCACACTTGCAGAATCGAAGTCAATAAAAACATCATCACCTTCGATATCCTGGACATATCCCAGACAGAATATGCCTTCGTCCATTTTGACCAACACTGTGTTCCCCATATTGAACTCTACACCATTGCGGCGGCCCCCCGCAAAAAAATTCGAGCCGATATCCATTTAAGTTGACACAATATAAGTCGCTATAAGCGTCAATGCACCACTTGCGAGTGAGCTTGTTGTAACAGCCAGTTATCCCCACAAGCGTGCCATAATATACGTTTTCACAAAATTCGTTTTAAAGCTTCAGAATACTCAGTACGCCGTATCGGACTATCTAGAAAATTTTGTCCGCAACTAAAACTTGTTATGCTTCTGTCATGCACTGCCCACACGTGCTGTCATGCATTTACAGATTACTGCGCTACCGTAATCAAGCTGGACGAAGGACAGGCAGAGATAGCCTATATGAAAATAAAAGGCAGACTGGGCAGTCTATTCAGCTTGTGTACGACGCTACTAGTCCTGTCGATAGGCGGGAATCTGGTAAATCCCTAGTCAAGCTGAATAGAGGAGTTAGCAGGGAGGATAGAAGAGCCAGGCAGTTCAGCCATAGTCTAGCAGAGTATAGGCGTAGTCTAGCTGAACATACAGACAGACAGAGAGGTAGAGTATCTCTGCCTGTCCTTCGTCCAGCTTGACTACGGTAGCGCAGTAATCTGTAAATGCATGACAGCACGTGTGGCCCGGTGTGGGCAGTGCATGACAGAAGCATAACAAGTTTTAGTTGCGGACTAAATTTTCTAGATGGGATATGTAATACAGAGCAGGCAGGTTCAGCTAGACTACGGTATAGGCTAAGGAGAGGGTCTCTGTCGCGCGCATGTTAAAAGCAAGAACTGTAGAGGGGTACAGGACAGGCAGCTGTTGTACTCAATAGGTCCGCCTTTTTAGTCATGTTGCGAACGGATTGGCAGTATGCCCGCTACTTTTCCTGCCTGGCTAGTCATTCGCTTGTACTGACAGACAATGCGAGTCGGCGCGCATCACGAGTGTCCCTTTCAAAAAATTGTTGTTGTTGACACATTGCCTTTTTGAGATAATGGTTGTGACCATAAAACAATAGCTCAAGGCTTCGGGCAACAGTTAATGAATGAAAGGTTACGTAAGCCATATTTCGGCAGAATGAAAAACAACAGCAGAATGAAAGTTTAAAAAATTAAAAAAATCCGAAAACAATTCAAAAATTATATTAATTCCTTCCGGATTATGTTTATTAAAAAACTATGTTAATTCCCGGCGGAAATTCAAAAAAACTTTCCGCCAGGGGGGCGGAATAAAATTCCGCCCCCCTGGCGGCTTACCTGCAGCCACGTTTTCCAGTCCGCCCCGGTCAAAAATCGAAAACAGGGGGGGCGGACCAACCCCCCCCCCTTTGTGCCGGCCCTGCTCCTATGTGTCATTCAGAGATAACGCAAGCGTTGTGCATTGGTTTCTTGCAACAGTCAACACATGCCCACTTTATGGCAACACTGCCTAACGGTAAATCATCGTTGACTTATCCATGCATTGTGCGGGTTACACGTTATACGGTGTACACATGAGTGCAATGCAACTACACTAAGGGTACTCAAACATCCTTTACGAATGGCTCTATAACTTAAAGGGGCCAGATCCTTTAACCTTTGGCTCCGCCTCTGCACGACCATTGGACGAAAGGCTCTAAAATTTTCCTCTCTTTAACTTAAAGTCCTTTAACTTAAAGACGTTACATCGCCAAGACGTCCCTACGTCCTACATCGCCAAGACGTCCCAGGAGGCAGGTGCTGCCGCCGTCATGGCAGAGGCAAAGAAAAACAATAAGCACGGATATTTACGCGATAATTTCAACTTCTCTGCTTTGGTTTTCGAAACAATGGGCCTGTGGGGTAAAGAATCAAAATGTAAGATGTCTACACTCGGTAAGATGCTTTTTGAGAGGACACAGGAGAAACGATCCACTCAGTTTCTGAAGCAGAGAATCGGTATTCCTTTAATGCGAGGTAATGCTGCTTGTGTTCAGGAAACGTTTTGTACTGGTAAGAGACTGGATGAAGTTTATTATGTGTTGAAATGATGAGAACTGCGTAATTTTGAAAGTAACCACTGTCAATGTGAATAACCCAATAAAATTAAGTAGTTTGATTACTTAAAGTACCACAATCGTTACTTTTCGGTATAGGGCCCGCTGAGTTTGAAATCGCTAGTGCAAACTGAAACGGATCCTGCATCTAATATGCAGATATCTTTTGCAGACTACTGAAATTTGTTTCCAATGGTTTTAAACTTTCTCTCCTCTTTTGACGTGAGATGCGTAAACACCCATTCAAACCTAATTTATCATTAACCGATTTAGAGAAGTATGATTGGCTAGTGCGAGTTAAAGAGAAATCGCATCTATAACTTATAGAGCCGTTCGTAAAGGATGTCTGGGTACCCTTACTGCATTGCACGTTAATGCTGTTAATACTGTAACTGTCTGTACTGTGTTATCGACGCTGTGTAATAACAAATTTAGATTTAACATAATTGGGACGTTTCGAAACCACTTCAGATTCAGACACAAGTTCAAATACAAGTCAGCAACTTGAAGTTAACCATGAGTTTTAAGTTGTACTTGTACACTTATGACTTTTTCGAAACGCAGCAAACCAAACTAAAGTTCATGAATTTTTCTAACCGTCGCCGGTCGCCTGCACGCAGTAGCGATGCTGTCTTACGAAAACAGAAAATTTGATGACTGGTTTCAGGATCCTTAGGCATCATTTTCGCTTTTCACATCTCATGAAAGTTTAGACTACACCCATGAGAAAATTCTGAAGTGCTTTTTGATACCATGGGAGGAAGATTTGATGGAGAACAAAGGTTTTTATCCGTTCTCAAATATTACCATAGGGACCTACGAGCTAGAGCTACAAGTGGTGATGTGTGAGTACTCCGCCGTCCATAGGGTACCATGCTAATTTCAACTAAACCTTCAGGGATTCATTGCAGACAGAAACGGCCTTCCGTGCATTCAAAAAAATTTCTAGATTTTTCTCTATCTTTTACCTTACAATAATATTTATTGGGCAAAAGCCATCAATGTTACAAAAAGTGCATTCGCGTAATACTACTTAAAATGATTCAAATTTAAACGTTAAAAAAACAGCCAAAATCGTTATTGCTATCAGAAATCCTAGGACGCATATTCAAGGTGCCCAAAACAGCAGCAGCATTTCCTTTCACTACAGCTAGACTTAATCTCTGCTTCAAGAACGCAGTAGAACGAGGTTCCCCTGTCACGTCGCGAATCTTTCTGCCAGCGAAACGAATGAGCTCCATAAAATCCGAACCGAAAGTGCCAAAAGTTTCGACTGCCAGGGCGTAAAACAAAAAAAACTTACAATTGTCTAGTTAGTGAAAGAGGTGAAGTAATTAGCAACGGGGCCATCAGGCGAGCCGAGGATATGTGAGGCGTAGCGCGCTCAGCGCTTGTCATTTCGGTAGAACGCATATTGCGAACCAGATGGACAGTGGGCGAATAACAGTACGACTGTACATACGAAACGCATACGAAAACTCATTGCAATCTATAACAGCGTTTTTCCATATTCGCCTCACAACTGTTGAACTGAATTAAAATGTTATAAATTATAAATGTTGTTATGTTTGGTTTTGTTGGCTGTTAGTAGAATTAAATTGCTTACAAGAATGAGCGAAAATTTTTAGTTGAAGGCCTTATGCGCGAATCCGCATGAATATGTCAGTGGTTGCTCGAAATGATATTTTGAAATTAAAATATACGAGTAAGGTTGCCAAAAACGCAAGCTTGCCAAAAACGTGTGCTTTTCTGCCTTTGAGAAAAACAAATTTTTGCTGATAATTATCTGTATGTCCGAAATATGCTTCCTATTGGATACGTAGATAGATACCATAAACACCGCAAACATTATGAAAATGGCGAATCTTTAAGCACTGCCAACTTCCATAGTGTAGGGCATACGTCCAGGATACTTTGGTCAATATACTTTAATCTCTAAAACCAGTTAAAATTTGTTTAAAACAGAACATAAGTGGTGATACGAGACTACGAGTACGCATGATTTACAGGTAATGCTTTACTCGTAGAAAAATAAGAAAATGATTCTGCTAAAACGCAAAACTGAATGTCTATTGTTTACCACTCAGCCCTAATATCGAAAAAAACTTAAAGACTTGAAACTACAGATATAAACACTTAATTGATAATACTATGAAAATAAAAAGTTGATAAAGATGTTTGTAAGAACTGAAGAATATGCTATATCATAGTGTGTTTTTCCTGTTGCTGCACATTGCACAGTTATGAGATTGACACTCACCTAGTCAGAAATTTATAGTTCTGTACAGGCTCACGTCAGACTGCTTTCTAGTACAGATAATCGTATGCATGCGCACTTTCTGAAAGACATCTGAGGGAATTTATTAATAATAATAATGAATTAATGATAATCCTATGAAAATAAAAAGTTGATAAAGATGTTTGTAAGAACTGAAGAATATGCTATATCATAGTGTGTTTGTCCTGTTGCTGCACATTGCACAGTTATGAGATTGACACTCACCTAGTCAGAAATTTATAGTTCTGTACAGGCTCACGTCAGACTGCTTGCAAGTACAGTCTACAGATAATCGTATGCATGCGCACTTTCTGAAAGACATCTGAGGGAATTCATTACTCAGAAAACATCTCGTTGTGCATCAGCAGTTCATTCTAGATTTTTTTAAAAAATCGAGTTTTGAAGAAAATTCATTTGTGCACAAGTGTTGTCTCTTGTACGGTAGACTTGTACGGTATACGTGAGCACGCCGTTCTACCGAAACGACACAAAGGAAGCCGAAATCATTCACGCTGGCGACAACTCGCAGTCCGCCAACATATACCCGCTGCATGCATGAATAAAATTCCGCTCCTATGAACTACGTACTTACGCGATATGATACGACGAACAGCGGCCGTCTGGTGGATCCAACTGCATGCTTTAATACAATCATGATCGCATACGTGGTTTAATAAGCAACTGGATGACGGTGTCCTACTTCATTTATGGGATCTCCCAATTTTGGCGTTAAATTTCCCTACGCCGACCAAATCGGGGTAGGAACCCTCTTGGTCTGAAGGGTGGCTTGGAGGATATAAACGTGCTCGGGGGCTGCGCCGCAGAAGGGAACCCGTTCGCACGCTTCGGGTTTCGCTGCTTGCAGCGGGTCCTTCAAGCACGTTGCCTATTTTCTATGATGAGTAACTCCGCCTATTCAGGTTAGTCGCTCTCCGTTTGGCTATTTTCTATGATGAGTAACGAGGAGGAGGGCTCAAAAGGCACAGGAACAAGTGCCCGTCGCGCCCAGCCAGTTCCTCGCCTTTGCCTACTACACCAGGTACCGCGGGCAATTCTGCGGGAGCCGCTCCGACGCCACCACCGACGGAATGCTTCAAGCCGTCCACAGAGCGTGTAATGCGTCGTATTCCTCATGGGGCACGTGCCACAGCAAGGGATTCATTGAGAACGGTCTTGCAACAGGTCGCGAGCAAAAACGACAAGCCTTCGTGGTTGAAGCTGTTTTCCTTCGCCCCCACCGCACTCCGTGTTCCGCCCAAGTCAAAATCTGAACGAACGGAATCCTTGGCTACGGTAGTGAAGAAAAACGTAGGGCTCTATGACCGAGGGGACCGAACAGCCCCCAATACCACCCTCACCCGCCCCCAAGAAGAAAACCGTGCAGGAAGAGCTAGTGCGCCGCGTCGGACAAAAAATCGACGATTGTAAAATCTCTCTGGAGCCATGCGTCTGATCCTGTCAACTGACGCCGTTATAGCGCCGTCTCCAGGTGTTCTGCAAGAGTTACGGGAGAAGCATCCAGAATGTCCTCCGCCTCAAGCCACGGCTCGCCCCGCCCGCGGACGCAGCGCCACCTATGACAGCGGCCGAAGTTTTCTCTGCTATCCAGACGTTTCCTCGTGATTCCGCAGCCGCCCTGATGGCTTGCGTCCGCAACATCTCCTCGATATGGTCGGCCACAAATTTGATGAACAGTGCCGTCCATTTTGCGAAGCGCTTGCAAGTGTTTTGAATCTGGCCCTAAGTGGAAGTACCCCAGCTGAAATTCGGCTAGTATTTTTTGGTGGTAAGCTGCTCGCATTGAGGAAAAAAGATGGTGGTCTGCGACCCATAGCGGTTGGAGTAACCCTTCGCCGCTTCGCAGCCAAAGTTATAAGCCACCGAGTAGCAGACCGCATGGCACCCATCTTGTCGCCTCAGCAGCTAGAATTTAACGTGCGTGGTGGTGCAGAGGCAATAGTGCACGCGGCAAGAAAGTTTACTGAATCATCAGTAGCGGAGCTAACGGTTATCTTGAAAGTGGACTTCAAGAACGCCTTTAACATCGTTTCAAGAGAGGCCGTTTTAGCTGCTGCGGAACGCCATTTACCCAAATACACAGCGTTTCTACGAAGTGCATACGGTGATCATTCTTCGCTTTTCATCGAGCAGCTGATCATGTCGTCGGAATCTGGAGTAGAACAAGGCAACCCACTGGGCCCGTTACTGTTCTGCCTTGCACTCCAGCCGCTTGTAGCATCTTTAAAGGCGGATTTAAACGCCTGGTTTTTGGACGACGGAACCATGGGCGGTAAGCCAGCGAGAGTAGCGCACGCTTTTGGCCAGATTATACTAAAAGCCCGCGAAATCGGTCTAGTGGTGAACGAAGCAAAGTGCGAGCTTCACATCTCCAGAGGAACCCAGCAAGAACGAGATGATGCCGTTGCAGATTTTCTGGAGATGTACCCGCGGCTACGCATTCTCACAGTTGCCGACTTCTTACTGTTAGGTGCACCGGTTTTGGACGATGCTATTGGCCCAGCCGTGGCCGAAAAGTGCTCGACCGTGAAAACGGCATGTGAGCGGTTGCGATCTTGGTCACATGCCCGAAGCTTGCATGCCCAGAACCCTAGAACGAGATGATGCCGTTGCAGATTTTCGGAGATGTACCCGCGGCTACGCATTCTCACAGTTGCCGACTTCTTACTGTTAGGTGCACCGGTTTTGGACGATGCTATTGGCCCAGCCGTGGCCGAAAAGTGCTCGACCGTGAAAACGGCATGTGAGCGGTTGGAGCTATTGCCACATCACCACGCTCTTTTCCTCTTGAAAACTGCCTAGGCGCTACGTGCTGCGTTGCTGCATTGCCTGGAAGCAACCACAACAGCTTTATCAGCTGGATGAAACCACGCGGCTATGCTTCCAAACTCTGCAACGTACGCACGGCCCACAACGACTGCCCGTGCTGGCGGCAGGCGACGCTTCCAGTAAGCAGAGGCGGTATTGGCATACGTCGGGCGTAAGAATTAGCGCTACCAGCCTTTCTGGCTTCGAGTCATTCCGTATCCGGCATAGTGTCGCTACTGCTTCCTGACCATCCCTCGGTAAATGTCCTGGCCGCCTCCGAGTTGTGGAAGTCAAAAGCGCGCCTTGATGAACTACCTGAGCAAAACTTGCGTAAGACACAACGAGCATGGGACCTTCAGCTGTGCAACGCATCACTGTCTTTACTTTTGGAGATCTTTCGCGACGACAATGTCAACCGGGCCCGCCTCCTGGCTCAGTCGACACCAGAAGCTGGCTTGTGGCTGAATGCCTAGCCCTCGGCACACATTGGCAATCTCCTTGATGACGACACGGTAAAAATTTCAGTCGGTTTGAGACTAGGCGTTTCTATCTGTGAGCCGCATTCGTGCGCCAAGTGTCACAAGCCCGTTGATGCATATGGCCACCACGGCTTATCCTGTTCCTCCTCTGCTGGAAGACACCCGCGTCACGGCAGCCTGAACAGTATCGTCTGCAGAGCGCTGGTGTCAGCGGGAATCCCTGCCAAACTGGAGCCGCGCGGAACATCCCACACGACCTTCGCCTGGAAACGCGGTATGTGCTTGGCGTGGGACGTCACCTGTGTCGATACCGTCGCCTTGTCTCACTTAAAATCCACGTCAGCTTCTGCTGGATCCGCTGCAGCACAGGCCGAAGATAAAAAAGTGCGACTGTACTTGTATCTGTTGGGAAGATACATCTTCGCGCCTTTAGCCTTCGAAACTCTCGGACCGTGGGGAAAGTCGGCCATCGCTCTAATTAAAGAAATTGGGAAACGACTCCAGCTCGAAATAGGTGAACCTCGTTCCCATGAGTTCCTGTGCCAGCGAATATCGTTGGAAATTCAGCGAGGCAACGCCACTTGTGTACTTGGAACAATGGCAGGAGCGGCAGCATTAAATGAGATTCTGTTGCTGTGAATTCGTGACTAACTATTTTCGATATGTAATGTACCTGTATTTATGAAATAAAACATCCCAACACCTCATTAGTGATGGACCCGTTGCTAATTACGACAGTACAAAGCTTTGCAGAGTCTGTCAACAGCCAAGTGGGTAACTGCCGCACCCAGCGGTTAGTTGGTGTCAGTTCCACGAGTCAAATCAAGAAATCGGTCCTCTCCGTTGATCACCGTTAGTGTCTAAACCACCACAAACTAAACTTGCAGATACGTAAATAAGTTGCAGAAAAACACGTTTTTTCTTCTAAACATTTGCTATAGTTCAAGTTTATAATTCGGCCGTTCACAAGCGGCAACAATCTGAAAGTAGCTCAAGTTGGAGGGCCTTCCAACTTGAACTGAAGCTTGGAAAAGTTCATTTTTGCAAGTTCAAATTCATGTTTCGAAGGCTCGAGGCATACCCTCCGCTACTTTTTTGACTTGCACTTGATTTTAAACTGGTGCCATGCGGTTAATTCTTTCAACCGACGCAGTTGTAGCTCCTTCTCCCGCTGTACTACAGGAGCTACGAGAGCAGCATCCTAAATGCCCTCCGCCCCCCGACCACCGCTTCGCTCGCCCCGTCGGCAGTTGCAGCGCCTCCTATTGCAGCTTCAAAAGTGTTTTCCGCAGTTCACACCTTTCCTCGTGGTTCAGCAGCAGGGCCAGATGGCTTACGTCCGCAACATCTTCTCGACATGGTCGGCCATAAATTCAACGACGAATGTAGGCCACTTTGTGAAGCGCTGGCAAATGTTTTGAATTTGGCACTGACTGGAAGTATCCCAGAGGAGATTCAGCCAATATTTTTTGGTGGTAAACTGCTCGCCCTGAGAAAAAAAGACGGCGGTTTGCGCCCGATTGCTGTTGGACTAACCTTACGTCGACTCACAGCGAAAATCATATGCCATCGCGTAGCCGACCGTATTACTCCCGTTTTGTCGCCTCAGCAGCTCGGCTTTAACGTGCGAGGGGGTGCAGAAGCAATTGTGCATGCGACAAGAGAGTTCATGGAGTCGTCCATAGCGGAGCTAACGGCGATTTTGAAAGTCGACTTCAAGAACGCTTTTAACACCGTCTCCAGAGAAGCCGTGTTAGCCGCCGCGGAATGCCACCTACCCGAATACAAAGCCTTCATTCAGTGCGCGTACGGAAATCATTCATCGCTCTTCACTGAGCAGCTGATCATGTCATCCGAATCAGGAGTACAGCAAGGAGACCCACTGGGACCGTTACTGTTCTGCCTTGCACTCCAGCCAGTGGTGGCGTCTTTGAAGGCAGCCTTAAACGCCTGGTTCCTGGATGACGGTACCGTGGGCGGAAAGCCAGCGGCAGTAGCACATGCCTTTGCGCAGATCGCTCTGAAGGCTCGTGAAATCGGTTTAATGGTGAACGAGGCAAAGTGCGAGCTTCATATCTCCGGCGGAACCGAAGAAGCACGGACTGAAGCTGTTGCATATTTCCATGAGATGTACCCGAAACTGCGCATCCTAACAAACGCCGACTTTATGTTGCTAGGTGCACCGGTTTTGGACGATGCCATCGGTCCAGCTGTAGCCGAAAAGTGCGCAACGGTTAAAATGGCGTGTGAGCGATTAGAGCTTTTGCCACGTCACCACGCCCTTTTCCTACTGAAAAACTGTCTAGGGGCCCCAAAAATTATGTATATGCTCCGCTGTTGCAGTGCATGGAAACAACCGCAACAACTCTATCAACTGGATGAAGCAGTGCGGCTGTGTTTTCTGTCCTTGTGCAATGTACGTACGACCCACGACGACTATCCGTGTTGGCGGCAGGCGACACTTCCAGTGAGCAGAGGCGTATTGGCGTTCGTCGGGCGGAAGAATTAGCGCTCCCAGCCTTTTTGACTTTGATTCACTCCGTATCTGGCTTAATGTCATTACTGCTTCCTGAATACCCCGCCGTAAGTGTCTCGGCCGCTGTCGAGTTGTGGAAAGCAAAGGCGCGACTGACAGAACTTCCTGAGCCTAACGTGAGAAAGGCACAACGAGCATGGGACCTTCCGCTGTGTAACACATTGCTTTCCATACCGTTGGACATTTTCCGCGACGATGAGATTAACCGGGCCCGTCTCCTCGCACAGTCGACACCGGAAGCTGGCATATGGTTGAATGCCTTGCCGTCGGCACACATCGGTAACCTCTTGGACGACGACACCGTTAAGATATCAGTCGGCCTGAGACTAGGTGTACATATTTGTGAAGCACATTCATGTTCGAAATGCCACAAGCCCGTAGATGTGTATGGTCACCACGGCTTGTCCTGTGCGTTCTCTGCGGGAAGGCATGCACGCCACGGCGGCCTGAACAGCATTCTGTGCAGGGCGCTAGTTTCAGCCGGTATCCCCGCAAAACTGGAGCCGCGAGGTACATCCCATACGTCAGATCGTCGACCGGACGGGTGCACCACGTTCGCGTGGCAACGCGGCATGTGTTTGGCATGGGACGTGACCTGCGTGGATACTGTCGCCGTGTCTCATCGGAAGTCCACTTCAGTTACAGCGGGATCCGCCGCCGCTCAGGCGGAGGACAGAAAAGCGGGATTGTATTTGTACCTGCAGGGCAGATACATCTTCGTACCGCTAGCATTTGAAACTCTTGGACCATGGGGAAAATCAGCTAGCCGTTTAGTGAAAGAAATTGGCAAGCGATTTCAACAATATACGGGTGAGCCTCGCTCTCATGAGTACCTCCGTCAACGATTGTCGCTGGAAATTCAGCGAGGCAACGCAGCTTCCGTGCTCGGGACAATGGAGGGAACGGCAGCATTAAATGAAATTCTGTTTTTTTGATCTGTTGTTCGGAAACTGTGATGCTACCGCACTTTGTGAAATAAAAAATGCTCGCACATTTTAAACTTGAACTTGAAGCGTTTTCTAAAATTCACAAATTACGAAAGCAGAGATGCATACTTAATAACTTCGAGATGGCATTCAATAATAATTAGGTGGTAATTTCGCGCAATAGTTATTAATTAATTAAACAGTATTAAAGCTAACTAGATAGTTATTCAAGATAATTAGCTTTACCGATGTACTGAAGATAACTGGATATACAGTAACTTCACTGATATATTGAAGATAATTGGATATACAGATATAGAGTAACATTTTCGCGCTCTTATTTTGCATGTGCGATGGGGCGGTCCGACCATCTCCCCCTGTTTTCGATTTTTGACCGCCGGGGGGGGGGGGCGGACTGGAAAACGTGGCTGCAGGTGAGCCGCCAGGGGACCGGAATAAATTTTAAAAACCATTTCGCCCATCGGGCGCACGTCCGAAACATTTCTGCACCATGCGAATTCGCGCGGGCCGACAGTCCTCTGCCGCCGCTGAGCGGATGTCGCGTGTTATTTCGCTGTTCGCAATACTTTCAGCATTGCTCACTCCACAGGATCTATCCCGTTTAGGTCGCTGTATCTGGATCCATTCTGGATCTAGCTTTAGATGGTAGCAGAGCCGACAGCGGTTCTCTGATTTGATTTCATCTGATTTGATTGATTTGTGTCAGGCAAAGTTGGCCTGTTGTCTGACGTGACCAGTAAGGCACAGGTCGGTGTGGAACAGCAAAGCGCACACCACAAACGGTGAAATTGCCCCATCGGACGCGGATTTCCAGCCTTGTTTTCGGTACGGATTCTTCAGCGAAGACCTGTACTGTTGCAAGGACTGCGCAAGAGTTCAGGAGTTCAGACGGCAGTGTTCCTCGGTGCGGAGTCTTCAGCGAAGACCTGCACTGGTGTCACTGCTACTCGGCAAGGATTCAGCGAATCCTAAGCCGTGGAGCACAAGCGCCGAAGCGCGGAAAGGGGCGCACGGATCAAGTAGATCAGACTCCTCCAAACTGGTTGTAGATCACGTCTACTGCTGCTATGGCAGTCAGCCGGCACAGTAGCGTTCAGGAAGGCGCCACAACCGCTACGGAAAAGCGGCAGAGCGGGAACGGAGTGTGGAGGAAGAATCTGGATCATTTGGATCACTTTTTCGTGGAACGGACGGTTCAACAGGTAGAAAACCGTTATTAATTACGGGATTGGTTAGTTGGTAAAATTGGCAATTCCTATTGGTCCGTACCGAGCTGAGCACAGATGTAGGCGGAGTTTTGCACACGGTGAGCTTGTCTGGGTCGCTGATCGTGACGTCAGGCACATATAAATTTTAAACGGATAAACGTGATTGGTCGACTACCTGAACTATGATTGGCTGAAATTTGAACTGAATAATTTGAGCTAGCTGACCATGACCAATAGGAATGCGGTAAACAACGTAAATGGAGATTTTCCATTGAAATTGAGCTGTAACGGGAAATTTGAATTAAGACGAGATATCTGAGTCGGAAAGTGACCTTTTCAGTTGAGTTGGGTGGGAAAGTGACCTTTAAGACCAGAAAGTGACCTTTGACTTTAGAAAGTGACCATTACCAAAAAGTTGGGAACGATCCGTATGACCTTTTAAGTGACCTTTAAGATCTGAAGTTGACCAGTAGTGAGTGACCTTTAGCATAGTTGAATTTGAATGTGTTGGCATCAGCATCAGTAGAAAATCGTTTCTGAACGTATTCTAATCTGAAAAACGGCTTCGAAGTTTTGCCCAAAAAGTGACCTTTAAGACAAATCTCTCGAACTTTTTCTCGAAAAAGTGACATTTAAAGCGGACTTGCACGAAAGTTTTCAGTCGAAAAGTGACCTTTAATAGGGACGTAGAAAAATTTCATAAAGCAAAAGTGACCTTTAAGACAATTGGATAAACCATACTATAACGTGAGTGTGAGAACAATTGGCAGGGGCGTCCAAGTTATCCGATCACCATGGACAAAGACAACGAGCGACCGACATCCACCGGCAGTCAGGGAAGCAAAAGCTCCCGTAGCTTACACCAAAGCGCACCAAACCCGTACAAAAAAGATCTGCACTCGTACTCACGTTCAGTAGGACATGAACGGTGCACCCGAGCTCCCAAAACATTTAAGAAGAAGGATTCGCGAGGATTTGACTCATTTGATAGTACTTATCAGAAGGCCCTCGATGCGGTCGCCAATCAAAAAAGCTCCAGTGACGACCAGAAACGTACCCCCGCGTCTGCGGCGGGAGGTAATCCGGTGAACCAAGCAAAGATTACCGAAGAAGGAAAGTCCACAGAAGAGGAACGGAAGCAGTCGGAACATCGCAATCGGATGTTACCACTGCCGGAAGAAATGAGCAGGATAAAAATCTGAACCTGGCTCAACCAGAAGTTGGAAACACAAAAGTCACCGAAAAGGAACTTGCTGGACTTGGATTGGATAACCTTTTGCTTAATGACAAGAATGTGGACGATGACCTTTTGGCAACTCCAATGGTGTCAGATGAATCAAACGAATCGTATTCGCTTCACGGATGACGAAACGACGATGAATATGTCTTTCCAAACCGCGATGAAACAAGCTGACCGTGCTGAAGGGATGACACCGTTTAAGGACATACCCGAGCACCTCATTGAACGGACACAAACGGGAAAGGTCATTAACGTTCGACCACCGTCACCAAACAGTCCCACGTTAACTCTGAGGAAAGGCGTCAGTGAACTGGAAAACGAACTTGATGCCAATGAACGCCAGGCGGATAAGCGGAAACAGGAGTATCGAGATAGACTGACGACACTCAAAACCCGCCTTTATGGACTGGAGCAGCAACAGGGTGACCTCCAAAGTGCTGCAGATGGCTGGAAAGTCAAATATGAAAAACAAAAGGAACTGGCGGAAAAATATTTGAAAATGGTGGATGACAGGGAAATGGAAGTTCATCTTGTAGTCAGTGACCTTAACGAGAGCATGTCCGAAGAGTCAGTAGAAAGGTCACGGCACTTAGCCGAATTGAAGGATGAATGCGATTCACTGGAACAAAAGGTCACCGAACCCGAGACTAAGAGGAATGAATATGCGCCGCCGCCCAATCTCGCCGCTCGCCGCCAATCTCGCCGAGGTTACACAGCGACTGTCAGCGATAACTACGGAAGTGTTTAAACTCCGGACCTGAAGCTGTGGACCTCCGGACCTGAAGCTGTGGGATAATAACCTTGGTACCCTACAAAAAGAATCGAAGGATCATCAGAAAAGAGCTGACGAAGCTGTCCAAGTGGCAAAAGACCTGAGAGATCTCACAGCTACCGAAGGCGCACGATCGAAAGACGACATAAGAAAGGTGGTAGAAGAGAACAAAGAGCTGAAAGAGGCCGCCAAGAAAATTGCCGAAGAATGTCTAAGATGGGAGCAGGAAGCACACCGTCGAGACATAATGGTAACGGCGCTTGAACGAAAAGATAAGGAGTGGCAGCAAAAAGTTCATCAACCCACACAAAAGAATATAAAACTCAATACGGAGATGATTGACATGACGCAGACAGCAATGTCAAGAGAAGATGAGGCCACCCAAATAACAAAACAGCTAAGAGCAGCTGCCGACGAGTGCACAAAAATGGAGGAGAAGTGACCCAGCTGGCGGAACATATCAAAAAAATGGGAAGCGCTACTGAGAAGATCGTCCAGGAGAAGGCCTTCCAACTTCACAATCATATGTTGAAGGTCACAGAGGAAATTCAGAACCTGAAATCTGAGAAAGAGCAATTCGAGCTGAAAATCAGACGCCTTGAAGATGAGAACAAAGCCCTCAGTATGTCAAATAAGCATAAGGATGAACAGCTCTTGCACTATGGAGTCAGGACAGCAGCGGTGGAATCCCCCCCGCCCAGCTATAGTAAGGCACATGAAACGGGCAAAAGCTTCCACTTTGAAATGCCGTTACGTACCGGTACGGGTAAGGGAAGCGTCAAAACGGAACGAAATGGCGAAAAGGTCACCGAAGATAAAGATCAACTATCGGAAGGTTACCCGCATACGAGTCGAGGTGACCCTTCTCAGTTCCCTCCACATATCGAAACAAACTTCTTTATTGACAAAGTACGACGAGATGATCAATCTAGCCGGCAAGAACGTGCGAGGAAAATCCATTATAGAAAGGCGCGGCGGAATCAAAACGATGAAGACAGCGATGAAGAAGAGGACCCAAACACACAATTGGAATTGGTAAAAGCACTCAAATCCATGGGTCGCAAAAATACCGTTGTGACCTTTGACGGCGGTGAATGGCTGGATACAGTTAATTAGAGACACTCAACGGACTTACCAGCTTACTGATGATCAGATCATGATCGAAATAGCCAGCGCTGTGAAAGGACCCGCGAAACTCTGGTTTAAGGAGAAAAGGAAATCGCACAGGAGGATGGAATGGAATACACAATAACAGAATGGACGAACAAATTTAAAGATGAATATGGTGACCGTGATGAAGAAGTCCATGGCCTACGCGAGGCCATGGACTTCGAACTAGGAAAAGAATCGCTTGATCAGTTCCATCAAGCGATCATGAAGTATAAGAAGAAAAGGGTCATCACCGAAAAACAAGCGGTCGGATTCCTCATTGAAGGATGTAGAGTCGACAGTGACCTTTACAAGGCACTGTGCACGCAGGACTTCTTCCGGACTTGGTCAGCCGGAGAAGAGCGATATAAAGCGCCCAAAGGTCAACGTAATCAAGAATATGTGACGCTTCGTTCAGGTCTGGTTGAAATGGTACCGCAACAGAGGAGCGTAGCTGCACCAGTTCAGCAACCGGTGGAATACCGCAGGGAATACTCCGGTTCAAGAGGTCACAAAAGAAGTGATCTTTATCGACAGTCAGACGGGACAGCCAATTACGTACGCAATGGTGGCGGCGATACAAGCGGCGGCTCAAGTGAGACCAGCACCCCAAAACGTGGCTCCTCCGAATGTAGGAGTACCACAGCAAGGAATGGCAAATGCCGCATATGGAAACGGAAATTAGAACGGAGGTCAAGGAAACTTCCATCCAAATCGAGGTCAAGGTCAAGGCAACTTTCAGCCAAACAGAAGAAACCAGAATAACTTCCAGAATCAACAAGGGTCACGGACTGAGCAAAAGTTTCAGCTAATCGACGGATGGGTGGCAAGTGGTGTGCAAATGTGCCAGTACAGTATGTACGGCAATTACCAGACGCAAGGGTGTAAGTTCGCCAAAACACCACCAGACCAGAACCCGAATCTGTTTGCCTTCAGGGAATGTCAACGATTGCGCAACCTGGGCGGTTGGCGCCAAGCGGTGGCGAATGGATGTGACCTGATCACGCAATGGTACCAAGTAAAAGCAAACTTCCAGAATCAGCAGGAAAACGGAAACTACGGAAATGGAAATGGCGGTGGCCAGAACAATGGCGGCTACGGCCGAGGTGGCTACGGCCGCGGCGGCTTCAGAGGAAGGGGCAGATGCTTTGGCCACGGAAATAACCGAGGCGGTGGAAATGGAGGCGGAAACTACCAACAAGGTGGCGGCCAAAATAATGGTGACGGTCTGAATAACGGAGGTAGGCAGAACTATGGCCCGGTAAACGACGGCGGACAACAGCAAGGAAATATGCAAGGCGTGCAAAAAGGTGGAGCGCAGGTTCAGGAAAACGAGCAAGATCAGTAGGCGCCGGTGAGCCAACTGATCGGCCCGACCCTAAACCACCAAATAAGAGGGGAACGGAAAGGTCACCATTGCAGAATGGTACTGCAGTAAAGGTGACGAATCAAACGGCTATAAGGATGCCGCCACAACAGCAAAAAGACGGTTATATGGATATCGTCAACGCAAAAGGAAATGGAGCGGTTACAAGGATACCGCAACAGCAGCTGCAAAATAGAACGGTTATAAGGATACCGTCACAGCAGCAAAATTAAGGGTCACCGCAGAATGATACTGCGAGTGGAAACGCACAACGGGACCAAAGGTCACCGCAGAATGGTACTGCGAGTGGAAATTGTCGTGACGGTAGCGCGACACTGCAAAACGTGCAGCAAAATGAAAGGTCACCGTATTGCAGCAAGGAAGTGTTAGCGTAACGACGCGCACAACGAAATGCGAAAATTCAACAGGCGCTGCTGACACAAAGGTCATTACCGCAGTACGGTACTGTGGGTGAAAAATTCCAAAGGTCGAGGTGCAACTGTGAATCAGAAGAAGTTGATGAAGAGCAACATTCAAATTTTCGTAAATACATTGAAGAAAACTATGACACAATAAAGGAACAACGAGCACAGCGACTGGCGGCACGGAATAACACCGCGAGCAAAGAGGATGAAAGGTCACCTTCCGTAGGAAAAGTCCAAGTGAAAAGTCAAGGAGCAATTGCGAACGTTGAAGGTCACGGCGAAAGCGTCGTGGTAAAAGGTCAAGAAACTGACTTGACACTGCGAACAGCGCAGCAAAAGAATAGCGAACAGGCACAACAAACTCCGATGACTCACTTGTGGATGCAGAACCGCTGCGACGGAAGGAAATGTGGCAAAAAGTGGCCTACAGACCAAATGGAAATCACGGGATGTGGATACCCGTAACGCCAAAAGCGAAGCAGAAAGCGAGAATGTCACAAGAAGATTACTGGGACATGCAAGACTTGTGAACGCAACATGAGAGGAAAGGTTAGAAGAGTTGGTTACCGGGAAACCAGCGCAAGGGTCGCTGAACCCAGTCCCAGCATTAAGCGCAGAGGAATATAAGAAGGCATTCGCTGACTTGAATTACCCACGAAATGCACTGCCAAATGATAAACCGTCAAATTATAGAGAAAAGGTTCCCATACAAAAGTTGCCAAGCGGCGGCTTTGTGATTAAGCGCAATGAAAGGTCACCGGACTTAGCGCAAAATAAACAAAAAAGAAAGGTCAAACGAGGTGATACAAGCGCAACAGAGTAGCGCTGTGCGCAGTTGAAAGGTCACGGGACTTAACGCAAGCGCTACAAAACGAAGCCATTGACAAGTCACCAGCTCGAACAGATGGCATGTCTCCGCAAATCGATCCGACGAAAACGAACAATGAAGTATCTGCGAAGGTGATGGAATGGATGACACAGAATGGATACGACATGGTTACATGTGAAAGATCACCAGAGGAGATGAGAGACAGCAAAGAAGACGAGTTGAAAAGAGGTAACAAGTGAAGTCATTGAGAAGTCGCGAGATAAACGGAACGAGGACCGGAAAAATGAAATGCTACATCAGATGATAAATGAAGTGACTAAAGATCATGCGGCCAGCACTACAACGAACGAGCAAGTAAATAACGCTGAAAAGGTCACTGCAGATAAAACGGCTGACAAAGTACAAAGTAGTATCCTGATGGTTATGAACCAATTTTTTTTTATCCGGGGGGGTCTAAATTGTTTGCCCTAGGGGATAATTAACGGTCTGTGTGTTTCTGCCTAACGGTGTGTTTTTTGACTGGGGTAAATTTTAACGAGTGGAATGTTTTTTAATATGTCATTTTGTTAAAATACGTCATGAAATTGCAGACAAACTATCATTTCGTTAGATGGTATTGTGAAAATAGCACACTGATAAGTACATTATCGCTTATTTTTAAAGAAAGAAACAAAGAAGAAAAAAGACCGGAATCGGTGATCGCTGCCGGATCAATGGACTATCATCAAGTGCGGTAATCCACACGAGGGCACCGGTTAATTGCGTACGTACAAAACCGTAGCAACAGTATACTTTCAAGTAATCTCCTGATAAATAAATGTAGATATTTTTGCTACGGGACTGATCTGAACAGGGAAGGCCCATAATGGATTTTTTATTTCTTTGCTGAAAGTGCTATAAATCAACAGAAAGATGCAATATTGTATGTGGCGCCACCGTCAGGAAAGAACAGTTTCGTTCCGGAAAGTTGTTGCAGCTTGTTATTTTTTCGCATATGGGTTGATTCAAAAGGTATGACCGGAGTTGATGTTTTAAAGACACGCCCAATCTTACACAGCTCCATGAAATCCGACCGTTGTATTTTTGCTGTAATAAAAATAATGATATAAGTTTCCGGTAAAATTTTCAATCAGACAGAACCACGTATGCATCACTATCGTTTAACGTAATGCTGTAAAGTTCTTACCCAACATTTAAAAGGTCATATCGTTCGATTAATCGGTTTCGTAGGATGCTGTTCCAGTAGTCGGTCTGCATAAATTTTCCAACGCTACCGGAGACAACAAACGCAGCAAAAACTAAGAAAAACACAACGTACAGGATAATTAACAACACCTTCTCTCATTTTTGCTCTAGGTTTCGTGCATAGCACAACATGTGCTGGAGGTTAGCCATTGTAAATTGTCAATTATTATTGAAACACATTAACATCCCTTAAACAGACTAGCGTTGTTTATTTTCCACGAGTAATTAGATCTTTCAAGCGCTTTATGAATTATTTTGCATTATTGGTCACTGAAACAGTACCTGTTTTTGGCGAAAAGTTATTTAAAAATACCCTTTTGTAACAAAGCCTATTTAAGCGGAACATATTTGGTGCACAAACATTATGTGTTTTTTAAAAATGCCGTATATTTAAGATCAACTGTGCTGTGTCTCTACCTGCTGCAACAAATCCGATGGAGAAACTGATGAAACGATACCTCAACCCGTGCGATCCCGGCGGTTTTGGAGGCGTGGAAAAGCTCCGAAGAAGTCTAAAGACCAGAGCCAACAGACGGAAAGCACAGGAGATTCTGCAAGGGACCGATGCGTGCACTGTGACCAAGGAAAATCGACGGCGCTTTGCACGCAACCGGATCGTAGCGACCAACCTTCGTCAACAGTACCAAGCTGATCTGGCTGATTTATCAAAATATTCCAAGGAAAATGATGGGTACAAACACCTGCTGTTTGTAATTGATTGCTTCTCCAAAATGCTGAGCATTCAATCAATGAAGTGCAAAACGGCCAACGAAACCAAGAATGCCTTGTCCAAGGCTTTTGAAGAACTCGGCGAGCCGGAAAAGCTGCAGTACGATAAAGGCACTGAAGTCATTAACGCAACGGTCAAGACCTTTTGAAAGGGAGAAAGATTCATTTTTTCACATCGAAAAACGAAGACATCAAATGTGCCATGGCAGAACACGCTATCCGTACCATCAAAACACGAATGTTTCGTTTGTTTCGTGTTAGGGTTTCGACACGGTACACTGACAAACTGCAAGATTTGGTGTACTCATATAACCACTCCAAACATCGAGCACATGTTTGGAGTGGTTATATGAGTACATATAACCACTCCAAACATTGCGACCAATAGACGTCACTCAGAGCAATTCTTTGGCGGTATTCAACAAATTGTATCCAACCAGACAAGTTCGACCACCTCGATTCAAGGTCGCGATGCAGTCCGGATAGCCGTGCATAAAACCAAGGTGGAAAAAGGCTATACGTATCGATTTAGGGAGGAGGTGTTCTACATCATTAAAGTCATTTCACATACCGTACCGGTATACCGACTAAAGGACTATCAAGACCAACCTATCCAAGGAACCTTTTATGAACACGAGCTCTCCAAAGTATCGCGCCCGGAACAGAAAGAATATACCACCGACCGTATCATTAGACGCCGTGGTGATAAAGCACTAGTTCGCTGGTTAGGTTACGGACCTGAGCACGATTCCTGGATAAGGGCATCATCATGTACGAAGGAGCACCATTCTCCGTGACGTTCCTGAGCGATGTCGCTACGGACCCCAGCAACACTCCTTCCAATTGGACGACCAATCTGAAACATCCCATTGCCCTGAAGAGAAAATGGGAAATAGCCCTTTTCGAACTATAGTACCTCAATTCCTTTTTCACTCTTCCCGTCGAACAAAAGTTTGAAGTGCACATCGCTAAAGAATCCAGACTGAAGAAAGATGAAACAAACTTTTTGGGGACGGCGGACCAACTTGTACATACCGACGAGATTACCATACCTCCTGGAAATTACAAGGATGCCGATTTGCTATTAAAAACCATCAATTCGTTGGTGCCAAAAGTTGGGTCGTACATGGTGGACGAAACTGTGCCCGCTGATAAGAGCGCCTTAACTGCCGACAGAGCCTTTACCGTTCAATTGCTGACCGCCACCAATTACCGGGTCCGACTGAATATTGGTAACGATCGGGTTTCTATTGTCTTTCTTCCGTCGTCGATAGTCCTACAGAAAATGCTAGATTTGAACATGATGTACTAAAACCGGATGTACCAATGGAAAGTAACAGCAATGGAATGACCGGTCCATTTCCCTTTGAAACAAAGAACGTCAGTATCCAATACCTGTCATTTCTGGCCAAGCCTCCGAATCCAAAATTCACCCGCTTCATTTCGGAGCGCCCGGTCAATACCCTACTGAGAAATCAAAGCCTGTTTGTCTACAGTAATGCGGCCGACTACAGCTTGATTGGAAATACCGCAGCGCAGTTTTAACGTTCCGTGCCTATTACAGGAGAAGTCAGTCAATTTGTCGAGGCCAGATTCGACATTCCCCACTACGTCCCAGTACTACGACAACATTTCGAAACCATAAAACTCACTATTGCCAACGATCTGGTAGACGACGCCAAGTTCCAAACAGGAAAATCTTTGGTAAAGCTACATTTCCGACCACAACGACTATACTAAAATGCCTCTGGTGGAGCACGTGCCGGATCCCCGGCGATACGAGAACGTCTTTCTCAATCAGACGGGTGGCAGCGCCCTGATCTGGTACCGCGGCACTCTTCAAAACGGATCGGGTTTCCCGCAGATTTTGAAAAATCTGTTTGCTAAGCTATCAGGATTTGTTCAACCAATACTGCGGAAGGCCGCACCTCATGCCAAAGCTGCTCTGGAAGCAGCTACACCTCACCTGCAAGAAGCTGCTGCCAGGGCTATTAAAGAGGTAGCCGAACGTGCCGGAACAGCCATAGAAAAACGTTTTGCTTCCCAGGAAGGAGAAGGTGTTCGAAAGAAACGACGAGTTCAACGCAAAGTTGTTCGAGTGAAACGTATACCCCCAACCAATATTCCCGATTTCTTCTAAAAATGGCCATGTTGATAATGGAAAACTCTGAGCCGGCCATGCAATTGGAAAACCAGCTCTGTGCATTACCGGCCACCTTAACGGATCGATGGCGCACAGAACACGAAAAGCTTAACCCCACTACCGTCTTGACAGACAACGGATCCGCTGGCGATA
This sequence comes from Paramacrobiotus metropolitanus, assembly GCF_019649055.1. Taxonomy (NCBI): domain Eukaryota; kingdom Metazoa; phylum Tardigrada; class Eutardigrada; order Parachela; family Macrobiotidae; genus Paramacrobiotus; species Paramacrobiotus metropolitanus. The sequence goes on along the minus strand of NW_026570369.1, from coordinate 77,060 downwards.
TCAACGTTTTCATTCCGCCCAGCACGTCCGGACTACTTAGTTTGGCGGATATGATCCTGGAACTAGAAGTAAGTATTAAAGTTCACAAAGCCACCGGTGAATGGGAACTGATTACAACGGCTGATGGTGTGGCTCCAGTCAACAACATTCTGCATTCATTGTTCTCTTCATGCCATGTGACGGTGACCAACCGGTTGAACTCGGATGCCGCCACGTTGTATCCGTACCGCGCTTACCTGGAATCTCTGCTGTCCCACTCCCTTGATGCCCAACAAAGCCAACTGACATCCGCCGGTTTCTATTACGACTCTCCGGGCTCCTTCAACAGTGAAACCGCAAACAATGGTAAAAAAAATCGAACGGCGTTATTTAATACTTTCCTGTACGTACAGCTATCTGGCAAACTATTTTCCGACCTATTTGATCAAAGCAAGCCGCTGTGCACCGGTGTACCCGTCAACATTCGCCTAGTAGTTAGTCGACCGGAGTTTGCCTTACGTGTATGGGACACGGTACCACCAAGACATTCAAACCGTTTATCCGCAACGCGCGTCTATCGGTTCGCCGATGCATTCCGTCTCCGGATTTTCTGACCGCCGTGGCCGGAGAACTCCTGAAAAAAACAGTCAAGTACCATATCGAACGGGTGGTGATGCGTGTGTCGGAGATTCCTCAACGAACCCAGATCACCGTTGTCAGCAATTTGCAGATTGGACAAATCCCTAAGGTGGTCTTTATTGGCTTTGTGGACAGCGAAGACTTTCACGGATCGCAAAAGAAAAACCCTTTCAACTTTCAGCACTTCAATATTACACGAATCAGCGTCGAAGTGGACGGTTAAAGCTAACCAACTAAACCGTACACTGCTGATTTCGACCGCAAATTGTCTTTGGAGTACTACGACGGGCTTCTAGACACTCTGGGACATCGTCCCAGTTTGCAAGGCGGCTTACCGTTCAACCGGACCCAATATAACGACGGATATACCATTTTCGGTTTTGACCTGACTCCAGGACATACCGGACGCGGACCACTGACGCTAATCAAACAGGGAAACCTTAGTGTTTCTGTGTCTTTCGGGAAACCACTGAAAAGCACCATTATGATGGTGTGTATGCTGGTTTATGACAGCATTATTGAAATTAACCAGCACCGTCAACTGATCGCGGACTTTACAACATGAATACACAAGAAATTACCTCGGCACTCCATGGAAATTCTCACACCACTGCGGTGTTTCGTGGGGTCTACGCCAGCCATCAAGTTCCAACGAGCCTGACACCTTTTCCGGGAGCGTGTGTGGTGAATACCGATCCAGCTGACCAAGAAGGTGAGCACCGGATCGCCCTGTACCAGGAACAACCCGGTAAAATGGTGGTATTTGACTCTTACGGAAAAGCATTGGAGAGCTACTCACAGTATTTTCAACCACCGGTGGTAGCCAATGAAATCACTCTACAAAATGAACAGTTTCAATCTGAATTTAGCACTGTTTGAGGAGAATACTGTTTGTTTTTTATTCTACGACGTTGTAGTGGTGAATCGTACACTAATATTGTGCATTTGTTTACTGATAGCCGAATAAGCAACGACAAAATGGTGTGTCAGTATGTTAATTCTTTTGTCTACATCAATACAACCATGGTGAACGGAGCTTTGCTCCGACAGATGTGCAACCGTTTATTAAAATGAAAATTAAAACAACGACCGGTTATTTTCGTTTGTCGTACAAGTAAATAAACAGCAGGAAATCAGCAATTATTAGCGGCAATAACTCCACCCACATTCTCACGAAGCTGATCCTCGTGTTTCTTCAAAAATCCAGCCACGTCCAAGTCCAGAGCCTGCTCAACACTGAGCTTATCCAGTCCGAACAGTATACCATGCACCATACGCAGTTCCAACAGTCGCTCCACAGCACCGTTCCATTCACCGTCTGATGGTCGATAGTTTTCTTCGTGACATTCATTAATAGTACCATCATCCAGCTGCTTGACTAATGGCGCCAAAGCCTCAGCAACGCTCTCGCACAGCATAGGGTACTCTAGTCCTTCTTTGACCGGCTCGTGGACCCCTTGTTCCTTCTGGATTTTCACCATGTCTTTGAACAGCTGCAGGTCTTTCATGAGGTCCTTCAACCCGTCATAGCGGCGTTCACCAAAAGTGTGATGATGTGACATAGCAACGTGCGAACAACAGCAGCGTAAGCTGCCAGTATGACTGTGGAGATCTAAGTGAATAAATGACTTTGTGAAGACGTGACAATCTGGCGTGAAGGAATCGAGCTCATTGCCGTTTCAGAGTGATAAAGTGTTTACGAACAGCGTGGTTATGCCTTCGGGAAGTGGTACAGCCATGCTGTCGGGAGGAAGAAAGGAGGACACCGGTGGATTGATGAGGTTCGAGCCAGCCGTGATGACCTGGCGATCCTGGCAGTATCGCTACAAAAACTACGTAGCACTGCACAAGGTCACAGACACGGCCGAGCAGAAGGCGGTGTTGCTGGACGCCTTAGGCGTGGAGGCGCTGGAGATCCTTATTTCCATGTGCCTGCCTGGCAGTCCGGACGATTTCACCGCTGGCCAGCTGGCAGATAAACTGGAGCAAGCGTTTGTGAAGAAAACGCTGAAGGAGACGGAGTGGGCGTTGTACTTTAAAATAAAGCAAAAACCTGGGGAGACGCTCCTGGAGTTCTCCACAGGAATAGACTGCGCCGGAAGGCGACTGTGGTTGGGTTCCCTGCGACAGTCCTGGAGCAGAACATGATGGCTGCATTCACCAATGGACTGGTGAACGAAAACACCAGGCTGCACCTGATGTCAAAGACACGCACCAAGTTGGAGGAGTGCTTGGAGATTTGCGAGCTGTACGAGCTTGCCCGAGAGACAAAGAAGACCACGGAGACGGTGGATGTGGCGAGAGTCCGCGATGGGCGTGGCCCGGATAAAGGTCACGGACCTAGTGGCCGTGGAGAGAGGCCAAAAGGGCGGGAGGCCCAAGGCGACAACCGCCGCGGCAGAAGCGGCAGTGGGGAGAGAGACCGTGAAGGCGGAAGCCAAACGGCACGGTGGCCATTCAGTAACGAATGTTACGGATGCGGAGAGCGCGACCATCGCAAGGCCGAATGTTGGGCAAAAGATCTGCGGTGTGGCAATTGTGGCAGGTATGGCCACATTGCCAGGGCCTGTCGCGCCGACCCGAAGGAGAAAGAGCAGCAGAGGGATGGTGCACGGCGCACCAATCTGATAGAAGAAGAGTTCGATGTGCTACAGGTTAATGTGGATGGTGATTTTGACTGTATGGTTAAACATCAGCCCAGTTACACTAGGCGAGCGAGCAGCCGCCCCTGGAGATGCAGCAAGGACGGAGATGCGGTCCTGAATACTGTGCTAGGCGAATTGGCTGCCTTGCACACGAAGGTGGACGAAATGGCACGAAGGAGCATAGTAGCGACTCCACGATACTGGAGACCGGTGGAGCATCGGCGATATCAGCCAGAGCAGAACCGGTGCGTGGACAAACTGGCGGCGATCAAAATGGCAGACTGCGACGTTCAGCAGAGCGAGGTGGCAGTCGGGGACGGCGGAAACACTGACGAGGTCAGTAACGAACAGCCAGAAAATGAATTTCCGGCAATCGGAAGAGTACCCGAGAAGGAAATGGAAACGGTTTCAAGCAGTGGACTGGTTAAGACTCGCAGCCAAATGAGCGGGAGAAGAAACGGAAAAAGAAGGAAGCAGTGAAAGATACCGATATTTTGGATTTATTTTCCGATTAATTTGGTGTTAATTCTGGAATTCTTATGTTAAAATGTCGTGCATTTTCTTTAGTGTGTTTCACACACTGGGAAAGGTGTGATGATGTGACATAGCAACGTGCGAACAGCAGCAGCGTAAGCTGCCAGTATGACTGTGGAGATCTAAGTGAATAAATGACTTTGTGAAGACGTGACAGAGGGTGGGGATCAGATCCCTTCCCTTAACTTTAAAACGTTTGATAGATCTGATTATAATTTAGGAGGATTTTGTATTTATGGTTTTGACTTTACAAGAGGGCATACAGGACGTGGTGCTCTGTCGCTTACTCGACAAGGTAATTTGAATATTAGCATGCGTTTTGCCAAACCATTAACAGAAGCAGCTGTATGTATCGCAATGCTTATTTACGACAACATTATTGAAATTAACAATAATTGACAAGTAATTTTTGACTTTGCACCATGAATAATTTTGAGATTGAAAAAGGCTTTAAATAATGATCCCAAAATTCAAAACATTTTTGTCGGTGTCTTCGCCAGTAATACTATACCGGAAAAACAATACACGGGGGCATACATAGTAAATACACAAAAATCGGGAAGTCCAGGAGAGGACTGGGTGGCATTTTTTTGTGTCAGTATAAATAAATTGGAAGCTTTTGATTCGTACGGCCAAAATCCCGGAACGTACTCTACAGATATTGCTCAGTGGATGGGAACAGATTACGTAATAATGTCGAATACTACCCGCCAAAACAATGATAGTACAGTGTGCGGTCAATATTGTATGTTTTATGTATTACTGCGCTGTTATGGATACTCGTACAGAGAAGTAATGTCAGCCTTTATCAGAGATAAAGGCATAAACGACCGGTTCGTTTGCAAATTTATAAACAAGTTTTTCCGCATAAGCACTAAAATACGCGACCATAATTTTATAAAATTACTATTGAAATATGGATAAACCTACACTCAAGCAAATAATCTCGGTTATTTTTGGAATTTTGAGGACAATCATGCTTTTAGTATATAGTATTTTGGAAATATGTGGCCATGTGGTCGAACACAGCACAACACGAATAAGCGAGTCAGCCAGAATTACCAAGGACGCGATTGACGTAATGATCAGCGATGAGTCATCGCCAACTCCAACTGGCGAAGTCAAACTTGCTTAAGCGCTCGCCGTTTAGAAAATTATTCAGTCTGGCTACAATGGATATGCGTTACGCACACAATCCTTTACTCACGTTTGCCAACTGGCCGTGGCCGCTGATGCCCGCTGCGGAACTGGTTGTTGCTGGCCTGTACTACTGTACTTATCCTGATGAAGTCCGTTGTGCTTTCTGTGCATGGGGCGCACGAGACTGGCCTGGAGATGAATTTCTACCCAATCAACATAAACGCGAGGCCCCCAACTGCCCGATAAATAAGGGACAAGACGTGAAAGGCCTTTCCCCTAGTGCTAGCCTACACACACCCCGCATGGCAGAAATGGAAAAACGTTTCGCCACATTTGCCGGCTGGACAAAGACTCAACACCCACGGGAGATGGCTTTGGCCGGATTTTTCTTCACAGGACGAAAGGACCGTACGGAATGTTTTCAGTGTGGACTGCAAATCGAGGACTGGATGCCCGACGATACACCTTGGAAAGAGCACGCACGCCATGCCCCAGACTGTACTTATGTAGAAAAGCACAAGGGCGAGAATTTTATCATCGAAACTGTTCAGAATTCCATTGTGAATCCGAGCGTCTCTCGAGCGAAGCGTCAAAGAAGTAAGAAAAGCAAACATATGTTAATAAACTTCAAGGTAAAGTATGCTGTGATGCTGATGTTAAAGTACTGTTTCGACCTTGTGGTCATGCTGTGTGTTGTAGACTCTGCTCGAATCGCTTGTATCACTGTCTTGTCTACCGCAGTAATGTTACTGAACGCTACTCGTTGTTTCTCTGCTAGGCTGTGAACTGTTATCGAGTAAAGCATCAAAAATCAATCAATCAAAGAAAAGGGAAATGTCGGCGGGGGTCAAAGAGCACGCAGGCGTGTTTAAACATGCTGCCAGCCATCGCCAGTGGCGCGCAATAGTGAAAGGCAGATCTATCATTATCAGTAGCCAACCAGTCGACAACGCCAGTGCAATCTGGCGCTGAAAGTTTTTAAAAGTCCTTGCGTCACTGCACTGCACATTTAGTTTCACTTTTTTGCAAGTGCGATACACTTCTACTATGGATGATTATATTATTACGGATGACGACCGCCTGGATACTGATGCTATATTTGCCGAGGGGCCATGTCAGTCTACCCCTTACGTACTGACGGATGCCGACCGAAAAGACAGCGCGGCGATTTTTGCTGAAGGGATTCGGAATGCCGGGGTAAGTTTTTCTGATCAATAAGATAGATATCACCCAGCTGACACTCTATCGAGATCGTCTTACTCTGTCTGTCTAAGCTAAACACACAATAACCACGACTTGTTTTTCCGAACAACACGAAAGATAGCGCATAGCGCTACATTATAACTACGGCTGCCGTATATTAAAGCAAACAATTTTAAAAACTTTAACGTTTTTGCAGAACTTACCCAGTCAGCATGGTGGCGGAGAAAACCGGAATGCGCTGGACGGCAGGATTGCGGTATGTCTTCACTATCCAAGCAGAGTAAACAAATAAAATATAAGATAACTCTCTTCAGGTACTCGAAGACAAGGATGTTGATGAGCCAGTCGAAGAAAATCCAAGCGCGCCCAAGCCATTGGTGAGTCATACTAAACCAATAACTCCACTAAGCTGACGTCAACATTGCTGTTATCATTTTAAACAACAATATCTGTTAATACACTGTTTCTTAGTAATAATTATTTTTGAACGTTAACACTTAATTACTTAATAATTAACACACATTACTTAATAATAATAATTGCAAAAATTAAAACGCAGAGAAATTTTGTAGACTATGGATGATATTACCGACTTACCAGACTTTGCGAGCTTGTTCAGTCTTCAAAAAGTTAAGGAGCGGAGTTTTAAGAAATTCAACAGCGGCGAGTACGAGTACTGTATACGGATTGCTTCTCTACCCCGTATCTTTTCCAAAGAAGAAACTGTCTTGCTCATGCCACTGATCCTGGAGGCGGTGCTGAAGCTGTTTCTTGAAACCTTTGACCCCTCCGACCGCATCAATGTATCCACCGACTGTCAAACGCTGGACAATCCGATTTATCTGTCGATGCGTAGACTGTCGGACTTTAACGTAGCAGATCTCATCGCTGCCTTTACCAAGGCCAACTCGGGACGCACTGTTCTGGATGATACGTTTACCATTCGTATCTTCCGTACCATTATGCCCAGTGGTGGATCGTGGAAAAGAAAACACCGACACATCGCCAGAGACGCAAAGCGGTTTTGTAAGCCGATCGTTACCGTACGTGCCGAGGATAATCTTTGCTTACCGGCGGCGCTATACCTTGGAAAATATCGACTGACGCATGACGTACAAGATCAGTACAAGAACCAGTGGAAGCATTTATATGGTAAAAAATGTATAACCAAGTTGACTTCTCACGCCAAAGAAATCGTGCAGTTGTGTGAGTTACCCACCGGTCGTCCTTGCGATTTGGACGACTTAGCGACCATACAAGAAGAATGTTTTCCGGAATACCAAATTAAAGTGATCTCCGCCGATCATAGCAACATGGTTATTGCGCGTGTACCGGAAAAGAAGGGGCCGGAGATGCAGGAGATTTATGTGCTGTTGGAGAATAACCATTTTGATCTGGTTACCACGGTTAATGGGATTTTTAACTCCTCTTACTATTGCGGAGACTGCGTTCTACCGTACAGCAGCAAAGAGCGACATCACTGTGGTGCCAAATGTCGATACAGCTACCGCCCGGCAAATGACTGTGTTCCTAGTACCCGTGTTCATTGTGAGAACTGTCGTCGTTGCTTCAATCACCAAGCGTGCTTTGATATTCACAAAGCAACCCGCCGCAACGGAAAGACCTTTTGCGAGCAGCTGTTCTACTGTGCCGATTGGAAACAGTTTGTAAGTCTCTTGTTTCGCAAGGATGCCAAGCATCAGTGTGGGGAAATGTACTGCACCGTGTGCCAGGAATGGGTGCAACAAGCCACGCACAAATGTTTTTTGAAAACTTTTCCAAAGCCGTTGCCTGCAGCACCTGAGCGCCCCGAGCCGGAAACGCATTACATCTTCTTCGACTATGAGACGTTCAACGATCCGGTTAATTGTCACACTCCAGCATGCGTAGATGCCCAGTATGAGGATGGGACAGAGTTTCGTTTCCCTGCCGACGGACAGCCGATGACTTTAGACGTTGGCCGCCAGTTCGGTGAATGGCTGTTTTCAGAACAACATCGTAACCACACCACGATCGCGTATAATTTTCGAGGTTATAACGGCCACTTTGTTCTCAAGCATCTTTTGGACAACAAGTTGCAAGGTGTCGAGGTTATCAAGCGGGGGAGTCAGCTGCTGCAACTCCGATACCGTTCTCTGAACATAACCGCTCGCAACACTCTAAACCTTTTGCCCATGCGTCTCAGCAGCCTACCCAAGGCGGTCGGCCTTGACGTTACCGTAGAGAAAGGTGATTTTCCGCACAATTTAAATCATCCAGATAACTGAGACAAGATCCTGCCCTGGCCTGAGCCGGAAATGTACATGTCCGACGGTCTGAAACAGAAAGACAAGCAAGAATTCCTCAAATGGCACGCCGAAGCCAAAGAAGCCGCTAACGGCCGTTTTGATTTCCGCGCTGTAATTATGTCCTACTGTTCCAATGACGTCACCGTACTCCGACCGTGTGCACTCAAGTTCGTACAGGATTTTACTGCTCTCACAACTCTGATCCCTCTGGATAGTATCACCATGTCGTCAGCCTGTAATTGTTACTACCGTACGTACCACTTGGAACCTAAAAGGATAGCTGTACTGTCCGCCCACGGCCCGCACCGCAAACGCTGCACTAGCATACAAGCCGCGCAATGGTTAGAAGTATTAAATCGTGCAGCCAATTGACGTATTCAGCTTGGCCGAAACGGTAAAGAAGTAAAGATGGACCGTACTTTGTTGACGGCCTGGTTGCCAGTACTCGTACAGTATACGAGTATAACGGATGCGCGTTCCACGGTCATCCAGAGTGCACCGAACCCAAAGATCGTTCACCATTCTCTCGAAAGCTCATGCGTGAAGTGTACGAAGAGTATTTAGACCGTGTACGGTACCTGGAGGATAAAAACTACACTGTGGTCACAATGTGGGAATGCCAGTGGTTGAAAGAGCGCCAGGAGACAGAAATCGCCGCGTTCCTATCCACACAAAATCTCCGTGAGCCGCTCAACCCGCGCGAAGCATTTAAAGGGGGCGCACTAACGCCAGTCGCTTGTATGCTGCGTACATGAACAAATTTCTTAAAGTCAAGATGGAGGCCAGCGGTTGGCCGAGCTGGTGCAAGACACAACGGCAAAAAGATGACTTCATTCGCCGGGACAAAGAGCGGGAAGGCATTGATATTGATCCTGAGGCCATGATTTACGATGCCGGCCGGCGCAATGTAGCTAAAAACTGTCTCAACTGCTTGTGGGGCAAGCAGGGTCAGCGGGACGACATGTCAAGGACAAAGTTCATCTACAAGGTAAAAGATTATGTGGACTTGATCCGCTCCAAAGCGGTCGAAATCCTGGACGTGTTTGCAATCAACGACGCCTGTCTTATGGTAACCTACCGGCAAGGTGACGATTACAACGAAGGTAGCAATGCAACCAACGTTGCGGTGGCCGCGTTTACGACAGCCCATGCCCGTCTTGTGTTGCTGGCCCTGATGGAGAAGTTGGACGACCGCCTCATGTACTACGACACCGACTCTGTCGTATTCCTCCACCGCCCCGGGGACTGGCTGCCAGAGACCGGGAGCATCCTGGGTGATTGGGACGACCAGTTGCAGGCCGGCGAGAGCCATATCGTCAAGTTTGTATCATGCGTTCCAAAGGTCTACAGCTACGAAACCGACACCGGACGGATTAAATTGAAGGTACGAATACTGTACTTGTGCTTTGTGTGCTCGTACTTTTAAATAATTTGATAATTCTGTTAGGCCAAGGGGATCGCGCAGAATGGATACACTGAGGATATCCTGGATTTTGATGAAATTACAAAATCCTTTACGCGCACGGGGAAAGCACTGGACTTTCATGCCTTGCAACGCCTTTTGGATGGCACCGACAGCCATGTGCAGGTCATCTACCCGCAGTTCATCAAGCGGAACGGCAAGACCCAGGAGATCAATACTGTGCAGTTATTTAAAAAGCTGCAGATGGTCGACGATAAGCGCATGCTTTTTCCTGACTTTTTTACCTTGCCTTTTGGTACGAAGCAGTAATTTAAATTTGGGCGGCTAGCGGGTACTTTGTTGTTAATTTTAGCGGAAACGTTTTGTTGTTTTGATAGAAAAAGAGGCTGTATGCCCATTACTTGGAATTCATTGGCATGAAACGCTGTATTCATGTTGATGCGATTGTGAGTTTTAGGCTTATGCCAGTTACGTCATCATCGCCAGCTGTCACCGGTCAAACTATTATGCATGTACTCAAAGAAAACTGACAGGGTGGGGGTAAAGTTCGGCTGAGAACGGTCCGTTTCGGTCTCGGCTTGGTCCGGTTCGGTTTGGTCCGGTCTCGGTTCGGTTCGGTTCTGACCAATCAGAGAAGGGGGCGTGTCTGACCAATCAGAGCGAGGATGCTATTCTAGCTTACAAACTATTTTCGTGGACTTTGCATGTTTGACAGTATACTTCTCCGCATTGATGCTGGCCAACACCTCTCCGATTTCTTTTGATACCACACGGAAGCATTGCTGGCACTTTAAAGCTGACTGACAAATACTTTTCCGTTGTTTTTGTGTGGGAGTAGATCCGACCTTATGCTCGGCGAAACAACCGGAACCATATAATTTACGATGGCGATCCTAGCATTCGATGACGTTTCTTTTGTCCGCCTCGCAATCGTTGCGCAAACACGAGTGGCAAATTGATTCACAACGATGATTTGCTCTTTCATTGTAGCCTTTGTTGCATGCGTAACACCAGCAATTCCTTTGAAAAATGCTGGCAGCGAATTGAGCAAGTCAAAATGATGGTCATGATGCAGCAAGACTATGCGTTTGCCCTGTTTGGATCCGCTGTACACGATGCTGTTGGCGTTATCTGCACTCACAATAATGATCTGGTATTCCGCAAGTGCTTGCTGGAAAAATGGGACATCCGCTATTGTATACTCTCTTTCATCCAGTCCTGCATTCTTTATCAACGCTTTTGCTTCTGTCGATTGAAGCTTCTCTCCACGCCTAATCCTTCGACACTTCTGTTTATCACCGTCCGCATAGGCCATTCCGACGACTAAAGCTCTTGCGAGACAAATACTATCGGCATTTGTTATCAAAATGACGGATCCCATTCTCTAAATCCTCTTTTTTAGTAATATGGGAACGTCGCGGACACAGCTGCCTCTGAGAATTATAGTGTGTTTCCCTAGTACTTCAAAGTGTTTGTCCATGCTGAATTCTTCTTAAGAGTTGAGCACCCTTGCTACTTCCGCCATCCATCAGCGCACAGCAAGTTGCGATCTTTGTATCAGCGGTGTCCAAATTGGGTAGTTCAGAGAGTTTGAATCGATTCGCACTCGCACCATCTCTTTAGGATGTACACCTTCTAACACATAGTCCAAAACATGTTGCAATATCAACGTCAGAGCCATCGGAACTATCACAAAAGGAAGGGTTTCCAAATCAGAAGCCCAAAAAAAATACCATACCATTCGCAAATAATCTTAGATCTGTTCTAAATATTTGAAAAATGTAGCTGCGGTTTACCTTGACTGAGAAACATTTTGAATGCAAACCAAATTTCTTCCAAATTTTTGAGCGGCTTCTTCGATGTGGATATGATCAGTAATATTGGAACGTGTGTTACCGCGGTAGCATACTTACCCGACCACAGATCAAGCTTCCTTTTTTCCTTTTTTGTTTATGTCACTCAAAAACAAACGGTAATGTACTAATCAGTGTACCATTTTCACAATACCGTCTAACGAAACGATATTTCGTCTGCAATTTCATGACGTATTTTACCAAAATTACATATCAAAAAACATTCCACTCGTTAAAACCTACTCCGGTCAAAAAACACGACGCTTATTATAAACACACAGACCGTTAATTATCCCCTAGGGCAAACAATTTAGACCCCACGAATAAAAAAAACTGGTTCATAACCATCAGCATACTACTGACAAAGACGTAAGGAGTTGAAGGCAACGAATAAAAATACCTGAAAATTTTATGATGTTCGGACTGACGTGCCACACAGAATTGATAAGTTGAGCGAGATACTGAAAGGGCTTCAGCGAAGGGGCAAGTACCTCCCGACATGGATCCGGGACCAGTATCGTTGATCCCAGTGAAATGTAAGATTCATACCTTGAAGATTCAAAACGGAAAATTGCCCAAGAGAATTGAAGCGTACACACATGAAGTGTAAGTGGGAGACATGAAGGTCACCGCAATGTTGGACACTGGCGCTGAGACGTCGCTGATCAGTAAGCCGTTTCGTGAGAAGAATAGACTTCATATGCTTCCATTGCCACCTGATAGATTGGTGAAGATTAATGGAATCCGCGGAACGTCAGGATTCTTGGTAACGCATTATTGTGTAGCACCAGTGACCTTAATGCAAAAGACTAGCGAACATTCCTTCTACGTCCGAACAAAATGCGATGACATACAGGTGTTACTAGGGTTTGATTTCTTGGAAAAGAAATTTGTACTAATGGACAATGAAGGAGAAGAAGAGAAAGAAGATGATCCGAAACCAGTCGCTAAAGTTCAAGTCGGAAGGTCACCGAACCTGCAAAACAGACGGGAAATGCTCAAGCTGCTAATAAAACGCTAGTCCCAGTACCAGAGGCGCCGGGAAAAGAAAAAAAACGATGGTACAAGAAGAATTGCCGACACTTGAACAACTGAAAGTGATCCAGCAGGAAATTGAGAATACGTTAAATCTGTCACTGCTGACACAAAAGGTAGAGATAAGGTCATCCCAGTACCAGAGACATCTGGAATGACAAAAGTGCAGCAGAAAGAGATGAAAGCGCAGCAAGAAGAAATTATCCCGGTACCGCAGGCACCGAGAACGACAAATGAAAAGGGAAATGAAGGAAAAGTTATCCCAGTACCAGAGGCACCTGGAATGACAAAAGTGCAGCAGAAAGAGATGAAAGCGCAGCAAGAAGAAATTATCCCGGTGCCACAGGCACCGAGAACGACAAATGAAAAGGGAAATGAAGGAAAAGTTATCCTAGTACCAGAGGCACTGGGAAAGGAAAACGAAAGGTGAACAGCGATAGGAGCTGAGGACTTTGTACCAGAGCCGGATCCGAAAAACGTCGGTACGACCTTTTTCGAACCACGATCTGCTACCAAAGATGAGAGGTCACCAACACTCGAACAGATAGCGGCCATACAGAAAGAGGCGGCAGTTGCAATGAAACAATCGCTTGTGCCTGGCATGGAGTGGGCAAAGCCTATCCCAGTACACGAGTCACTGGAAATAAAGACGGCTAAAATTTGGAAAGATAAAAAGTGTAAAAGGTCACGGGTAATGTTAAAACGAATAGCCGAAGAGGAGCACATGTTCGCGAGTGAAATTCGCAACAAAGCGATTGAACAGTTAAAAGGTCACCGAACTAATAAAAACTAAAGGTCATCGAAATATCCTCTGACGAAGCGAGCGTGATTCAACTCGAATGTGAGCAAGGTCACAACACAGGATAATAAAGATGTTAATCCGCAAACGGATCAAAGGACACTTACTTCAGAAAAACGAGCCGGGAGTTGTCACCACGGTTAGTACGAGGATCCGTGCAGAGTGCAACCACAATTTTTTTCACTGAATGCTGCCAAAATGCCTCTCAAGATGATCCTACAGAATGGCCAAAATGTGATGCCGCACTGGCAGACCTTAAAGGTCAAGTCCAAAAGGAAGCGAAAAGCATCATGCGGACAAACGAAATGTGGAAACAACACGCGGAACGATATCACTGGAACAAATATCGGGCTTGGTTATCAAGCGTGAAAAACCTTATAACATGAAGAGGAAAATTGCTGATCCATTGGCAACAACGTGCGGATAATGGAATCCAAGATCCCCTCGACCCAGTGTTAACGGAACGGAAATTTGAACGAGAATTACAAGAAACAATCGACGAAGGAGAGATTTGGGACGAAGTCGATCTATTTTGGGACTTCCCAGTAAATTACATGTTTAAAGGTCAAGGAAGAACGATCATCTTTCCAGCAGGACTCAGCAAACCCGTTTATGAATCATTCGAAGCATACTATAATGCGCCAAAAGAGGGGAATGAAAAATCGTTCGAAAAGTACTGGAAAGAATTCGAAGCAGAAATCCCCAGGTTTGATGTAAAGGAGATGCGGGAATTACAGGTGACCCGGAAAAGAAGGTTACCGGGGTTAATGGTAAAGAAGAAAGTGACCATTGCACCAGATCCAGACGGACATGAATACCCAGAACGAGGTGGTGATACGTGGTGCATGTATGAAACGATTTCGAGTGATGATTGGGTCACCGAAAAACTGATGGCAAATTGCGTCGTCGTCGGTCCCAAACGACCCAAAGGTTACAAAATGGCCCAAAAAGAAACAGAGAAGGAGGAAACGCTAAAGGAAAAAGCTGAAGGAGGATCGAATGAATCAGAAGATTCACGCACATCAGCATTTAGTACCGCACAGATGTTAACAGGCAGAGGTGAAATGTGAAGAAAATTTAAAGAGAAAGTAGAAAAAATGTCGAATGAGCAGCACAACTCAGTACCTGAGGCAAAAGCTGACGAAAGGTCACCCGATAATGCTGAAGACGAACGGCCACCGATTGAAGCGACTGAAAGGTCATTATTGAGCCTTGAAGAAATTGACGAATTGGAAAGGTCAAACTTCAATCAAACAGAAAGGTCATTAACGAAAAAACGTGTGGCACGCAGTCACCCGAGGGTCGCTGCACGAAACGGAAAGAAGACGAAGGAAACGGGCTCAAAATTCCGAAAGCGAAAAAACTTAGCGAGTCGCGGGAAAACGAAAGCGACCTTTCATCGGAGGACGAAGGAGTTGACGAACGTCCATTTGAGAAGGCTCAAAGGTCGAGCTGCGGCACAAGAATGTGAGAGCAGTGAATCAGACTCAGAGCGGACAAGTTCAAGCGATAACTCAATGACTTCAGAAGATTCATGTGTAAATGACCTTTCGAAAGAAGAGGACTTGTTGGACTTGGACGAGGATGATGAAGTCGATGAGGAAAAAGAACGATATTAAAGTCAGGAGAATAAAAGTTCAACGAACAAGACTGTCTAAAGTCGTGATCAGAGTCTACAGTGACCAACGAATCAAGCTGAAACCGTAAATCTGTACTCGTGTAAAGGTCAAGATGGGAAGATACGCACCAGCTCAAACGAAATTGATGTTTACACCAGTTATACAGGCTGAGTCTGATGTTCAGCCGTTGGCAGGTGTTACGGAACACCGAAGAAAATATTTCGAATTGGTAATTGCGAATCATTGCCGTAAGTATTTAATAGTGAGAAAGAATCAACTCTTGAGCTATATGGAGACTTACGTCCACTTGGAAAATGTAAAGGTCAACACTGGCACAGTAAGGAAGGTGCTCGATGACCCCGAGGTGGATGATACAACGAAAGCCGAGTTGATAAAGATAATTGGAAATTCGAAGTTGGGATCTGACCTCACAGAGAAACAGAAAACTGACGTGTATATAGCATTCTGGGAATTTTGGAAGGTCTTACCGACATCCAAGAGACCGTATGGGAGGTTAAAGCAATCACTCACGTAATTGACACAGGAGACGCAAAACCAGTTAAATGTAACCCGGCGAGAACGAGTTGGACAGGCCGCGAGTTCATAACGAAGCAAATAGGAGATATGCTGGCGCAAGATGTAATAAAACTTTCAGATGCTGATTGCAGTTTTCTAGTCGTCCTCGAAGCTAAGAAGAATGCGATGGAACAATGGGAACAAGATTCTGCGTCAACTACATAATGCTGAATAAACTGACTAAGAAGAACAATTACCCGTTACCAAACCCGGATGAGTTGCTCGATGCGTGCGCAGGCAACAAATACTATGGGAAAATGAATTTGCAAAATGGATTCTGGCAGATCCCGATGGATCCAGCGTCAATTGATAAGATGACCTTTGTAACTCAAGACGGAAAGTATCGGTTTAAAAGAATGCCATTTGGGGTTTGCAACGGACCAGCAACATTCCAACTGTGCATGGATAAGGTACTGTCGAAAGCGAAAAGAAAGGGTTGCGTTTTCGGGTACATTGATGACGCAATCTTCGCTGGAAAGACTTGGGAAATTTTCATGTTGAATATGAGCAGCGTCTTACGGAGCCTAGTTGAAGCGGGGTTTACGATCAAACCAACAAAATACGAATTTGGGATGAGAGAAATGGGATTCCTGGGTCTTATAGTCAGCGAAGATTGAATTCGAATGGATCCGGAAAAGGTCCCCGCAGTCTGAGAATTCAAACGACCTCAAACAGAAAGGCAGTTAAGGTCAATCCTCGGACTAGCGAATTACTATCGCAAGTTCATAATGGGATATGCACAAAAAACGTGTCATCTCTATGATTGCTGAGACAAGATAAACAAGTCAAAAAAGACTGGACGGCAGTACATGAAGAGGAATTCAACAGTTTGAAACAACTGTTATGTGAAGGTCCAGTGTTGACCCGGCAAAACCGACCGTCATTGAATGCGACGCAAGCAAAGAATGAATTGGAGCGGTATTGTCACAAGATGGACACCCGATTGCATACGCGAGCCGCGTCTTACACGGAGCTGAACGATATTACGGTGTAACGGAATGGGAATGTCTGGCAGTAGTGTTTGCTGTCAGAAAATTCAAACCGTTCATTGATTATTCGGATTTCACCGTAAAAACAGATCATCAGGCACTGACCAACTTACTAAGGTCAGAGACGAATAAAGTTGGAATGAACCCGCGTCTAACGAGATGGGCGATGGCATTGCAAGGTCATCAGTTCAAAATTGAATACGAACCGGGAAAGTACTGCGACAAGGCGGACGCGTTATCAAGAGCACCGATTGAAGGGCCAACGTGTCAGGAGGAGGAATTCGATGAGATTCGGAATTTTGAAGATTATAAAAAGGAATCTGACACGAAAAAGCCTCCTTAGACACTGTCTTCGTGCGCCGAAAGTCATCTACATGTTGAGATGCTGCAACGCTTGGAGGTATCCACAGACACTTTAAGGAATAGATAAGAAGTTACGGTCCTGCTTCCAATCATTGTGCAACGTCAGAACCGCTCACGATGATTACCCGTGCTGGTGACAGGCTAGTCTGCCCATTTGCAGAGGCGGTATTGGGATACGTCGGTCGGAGGAATTAGCACTTCCAGCCTTTCTGGCTTCGATTCACTCCGTATACGATTTGTTGTCCCTAATGCTTCCTGGACATGCGGCGTATGAAATTACAGGCGCCCTTGAGATGTGGAAAAAGAACGCTTGCCTACCTGAACTGCCTGAAGCGAACTTTCGCAAGCAGCAGAAGACATGGGATTGCCTTTGTGTAACGTGTCTTTGTCCACGCTGCTAGAAGTTTTCCGCAACGATGACCTAAACAAAGCCCGCCTTTTTGCTCAGTCAAAACGAGAAGCTGGCATCTGGTTAAACGCATTGCCCTCCGCTCATATTGGCAACCTCTTGGACGACGACACTCTTAAAATCTCAGTGGGGTTGAGATTGGGAGGTGCTATATGCAAACCGCATGACTGTTTAAAGTGCCATAAGCATATAAACAAATACGGACACCACGGCCTGTCCTGCGCTTTTTCCGCCGGTAGACACCGAAGGCACGGCGCACTGAACAGCATCGTGTGCCGTTCTTTCGTTTCAGCTGGGATCCCGGCGAAGCTGGAACCTCGCGGCACTTCACATGCATCCGAACGACTTCCCGACGGCTGCACAACCTTTGCCTGGCAGAGAGGGATGTGTCTAGCATGGGATGTCACGTGTGTGGATACCGTTGCGCCTTCCCACATTAAATCTACAGCGTTTGACGCAGGTGCAGCAGCGGTGGAAGCGGAAGAGAAGAAGTCGCCGTTTTATCTGTACTTGAGCGGTAGATATATTTTTGCTCCGATAGCCTTCGAAACAATGGGCCCCTGGGGACCGGCTGCTATTGCCATTATCAAAGAACTGGGCAAACGACTGGAACAGCAAACGGGCGAAAAGCGTTCCCATGAATTTTTACGTCAAAAATAGTCACTGGAGATACAACGGGGAAATGCGGTCTCAGTTTTGGGTACAATGGAAGGAACGGAAAAGTTTAACGAAGTTTTTTTGTTGTAATAAATTGTGATGTTTTTAATAATGCACAATACGTTGTACCACAGGTGAATAAAGCGTTCCCATGAATTTTTACGTCAAAAATACTCACTGGAGATACAACGGGGAAATGCGGTCTCAGTTTTGGGTACAATGGAAGGAACGGAAAAGTTTAACGAAGTTTTTTTGTTGTAATAAATTGTGATGTTTTTAATAATGCACAATACGTTGTACCACAGGTGAATAAAGATACTACCAGCAATTGAAACTGGGCAGTTGCTTTTACAGATGATCGAACAAAGAGAAAAACGCCTAAAGGTCACCTCAGCTACGGCGAATGAGTCGGCTAAAACAGGAGTAAATGCAAATAGTGTAAAAAGTTGGTTGCCCACCGTTAGTGACGTAAAGGTTACCGGACTTGGCGCAGAATCTGAAGCTCAAAATGGAAAGTCCACCGGACTCACAGTCACAGTGAAGTTGCGAAGAATCGAGATGACCTTTGGGAAACGGACAAAGTGACCCAAGCGTTGAACAAGTGTCCGATTAAGCTGTTGAGATTCCCAAAACAGATGAAAAAAATGTATAAACCACTACCGCGCTGTAAGGTCATCAAAGATAGGAAGGAACTCAGCACAGCGACAGTCCTTCAAGGCCTTCAAGGCGATGAAGAAGAAAAAGATGATTCGCGGAATAAACAGTTAAAAGATCCACATCTGGCAATGATAATAGATGAACTGGAACATCTACCAGATGCTGAAACAAGATCGAAATTCGAGTATAGAGTATAGACGAATATATGTAGAAAAATGAAACTGGAAGATATTTTTCGACTTATTGAAGCATTAAAGCTTCTGACACCACGTCAGAGAAGAAGCTTCTTCCAGCTGGCAACTAAACAACAAATAAGCGCAATCGAAGAAGTCTGCTCAAATCTAGTTAAACAGCCCACCGGTCTTACAAAGTTGATTTAGCTCGGGCTCAAAAACATTCTTCAACAATCAAGCGTCTAGCTGACCGCAGTACAGGCCGTTCAAAGAAACGTAAAATATTACAACAGAAAGGCGGATTTTTCAACGTTTTGTTTCCAGTTTCAGGAACGTTAGTCTCCAATTTTCTAGCAAAATGAAAACGTTCGTTTAGTTCCCGAAACCGAGTTTTTAAAACAGAAGCATGCTCGGGAAGGTGCTCCCGCGCCGACTGCTTGGAAAAAGGCTCAAGACATTGGTCATAAAATTACACATCAGCTCATGGCGAAGGCTGCTTTTGATTACCAGTGTTCAAACAATACGGGTAACGCTTCAGTCGCGACTCCATTGTTGGAAACAGTGCAGGCTGAGTCTGCTGCTCCTGCTACCAATACATCACACATAATGACTCATAAAAGTATACAAGCTCATTCTACAGGTGTTCTTGAAAATCAATATAGTCAAGCGGGTCCAAACGTAACCTATCAAGTTGTACAGGCTGTTCCAACATTTCATAAACAGGGTACTCAAGCAACAGCCCCACCGTTAGTTGAATATAAGTATGTCGAGGTGCCGTCACAATTGTACAATATGTACAAGTGCCTGGTGAGCCGCAAATACAAGTTGTCCCAAGCAAAACGGTAGTCAAACATGTTTATCGGAAGCCGAAAAAAACCCCTTTGGTAAAAAAAGTCCATGTTAGACGCATTTCAAAATCCGATAACGCTTAAAATGCCGCTATAGAATACGCTCTTACTCCGCCTAGTGTTCCGATAGTAGAATTTCCTGCTGATGGTGTATTAGAATGTCAAGTACCTGACAATGGATCTGTTCCGGCTTTGGAAAATAACCCAACTAGCTATTAAAGGGTTAGAAGCGCTGGCAGTTAAACCGAAAACTTCAAACCGGCTCCGGCAAAACGACAAAGATTTGCAACTTGCTATTGAAGGGTCGAAAACGGTGGCCATTAAGCCAAAAAGCTCTAACAAGCTCAAAAAGGCCACACCAAAACCTAATCAAAGGGCTGCAATTGCTGGTGAATATCAAAGATTGGCACTAAAAGCCAGTGAGAAAGAGCAGGCAGCTATTACCGACGCAACGCCGCTTAAGGCGTTAACATACGTACAATCGAATAAAGCTGAAAGTTCAGGTCAGGACAAAATACAGTTGAGAAAACGTAATAAACCGTCTGGACCTCGCGCTAAAAGACACAAAGGTGGTATACAAAGAGGCGGCTGGCTCTCGTACACATGACGAAGCCCACATTAGATGATTTGTATTTGAATCCTGTTTCTCAAGGGAGTTTAGGTGGCCTAGACCGCTTGTACAAAGAAGCCAGGAAACATGGATATACACGAAAGCAAGTTGAAGCTTACTTAGAAACCAAGGACGCATATACACAACACAAACCTTTCCCTCTAAGTTTAAACGCCGAAAAATTATTTCCGTTAATGTGGGTGACCAACATCAAATTGATCTAGCACATTTTCAAAAATTTGGTAGTTATAACGATGGCTTTAAGTATATTCTTATGTGTATCGACTGCGTTTCTCGTTATGCATGGGCTGAGCCGGTTAAATCAAAACGGCCTGCTGATATTCGTGAAGCGCTTTTGAAAATATACAAGAGTGATTATCCTCCATTACGCGTTTAAAGCGATAATGGTAAGGAATTTGTTAGTAAAGACAGGCGTAAGTTTTTTGAAGAATGTAACGTCACATTTTTTACAACAAAAAACGATAATGTAAATTGCGCGATGGTTGAACGTCTAAATCGTACAACTGAAGACCTGTTGTATGTGTTCATCACCGAAAACAACACATACCGATTCATTGATATCCTTCCTAAGGTTTTATCCGCTTACAATTCTACAAAACACTCGGCAACGGGAGTAGCCCCTAAAGACGTCGGCCTTGATGAAACTGGGCAAATTCTCCAGAAGATGGTTGATAAACAAAAGATATGAAAAATCCAAAACCAACATTTGCTGTTGGCGATCATGTACGTCTGGCAAAAAGAAACAGACATTTGAAAAAGGGTACAAGACTCGTTTCACAGAAGAAATTTTTAAAATAACCCACACTACACGAAGCGGGAGCTATTACCTTTACACGGTCGAAGATTAAAAAGGCAAACATGTAAACGGTAAGTTTTATCTGGAAGAGTTATCTAAAGTCACATTAGCAGAGAAGACATATCACAGGATCTCTAGGATATTAAGGGAAAGGAAATATAAAGGAAAAGTACAATACTTAGTACGTTGGTATGGATACGGTCCTGCTTATGACTCTTGGGAAAACAAAAAAGATTTGAAATGAGTTTTTACATGACACTGCCGTCTTCGGCGTCAGAGGGTTATACTCTGATAACTGCCCTGGTAAATTTACAACGCTTCTCGCTAGACCTATAGATTTAGAAGGAAGGTGCGTGGGAAGTGGGCCTTTTAGAAATTATTCTACCGCCTAAGCGGATAAAGTTCAATGGCGGATTAGCCATTACTGTCGCGCGTGACGGTCTACCGTCTAGATTTCATAGATTTTTCGATGTACATGCTTTTGAAAATAAAAATCATCTACTTCATACGGTTAGCAAACTGTTGAGGGAAAACGTAGAAGATAGGGCCTCGAAAACCTTCGGCCAGATAATGATAAGTGGTTAAGCGATTCAGCTAAACATCGCACCGGGCTTTGCTTTGACTTCGGGCTCCGAGTACGCGCGCGCACTAAGCATACTACACCAGTACACATATAACAGAAGATGCTCTAACTCATATGTTTTATCCGAGACAGCATAATCGTCTCGTGCACGTGTATTGTGACGTGATTACACACGGGTTGGTAGGCGATTCAATGGTACCTTTACTAAGCACTTTATCAACCCAGGCGAGTTCATTTCGAGAGACGGCGATTCGTTTTGAGAATTCGCATTATATGCCGTTAGCTTACCATACATTTCAAACCATAAAAATAGCGTTGCGCGATGATTAAAGAAAAGAAGTACTATTTCACCCAGGTACATCAGTAATTAAACTTCACTTTCCACCAAAGAAGCATTAAAAATGGTTCTACAAGAGTTAAAATTCGATAAGTACCGCTACACCCAGATCTTTACCAAGCAGCATGAGTACGGTATGCCATATTATCGTGGCGCACCCATGAAAGGTGGTAGTTTCTGGGGTCGTGTAATTGGCTTTGCAAAGGGTTTGTTCAGCAAAGCTGCATCACATATAAATAATTTAATTGCAACGGCCTAACCTCACATGAAAACAATTGCCAGCAAGGCTGTGGAGTCAGTAATCGATAAAGCTGTCGAGCGTGTTAGCGAAAACTTACAAAATACAGCTCAACAACAGGGTTCGGGTATTAAGGGTCGTCGTCGAAAGAGAACGATCAAAACCACGAAACGTTAACGCGCAATAGACGCTATAAAAGACAAACTGTAACGATGGTTTTTACTGAAGCTGGCTCAGAACCCTCCATGCTGTTGGAAAGTCACTTGTTTTATCTTCCAGCTACGCTTACGGAAGACACATGAATATGACTTAGGACCGTCTCAAGCCGTTACGTAACCGACGATTCAAACGATATTGTATTTACAATTTCACTGTGTCAATCTGAGCTTATCAGTTTAGCTGACATTAAATTTTCATGTGATTTACAGGTTACTATTTCTGCTGGTACCGTTCCGACTGAAAAAGACTGTCTTGCCCCAATTAACAATATTTTGCATAGTTTATTTCAGTCAGTTACGGTGTCATTGGGAGGTCGCAACATAACCGATAACAGTCCTATGTATCACATTCGAGCGTACATTGAATCCCTTCTGCGTTTCACTGTGCAGGCTCAGGGCAGGCAGTTGAGCCTGTGTGAATTTGCTTTAGACACTGACCTTGACAAATAGCCGTTATACACCAATGAGATAAATGGGGCAACAACATTTCATTGCAAGGGTGCCGAAACGCGAAGAACATGGTTGCAGACTTTCCGTCCGTTGCAACTGTCTGGTAAACTTTACTGCGATTTGTTCCAGCAAGACCGACACTAATTCCTGGTGTTGAGTTGAGCAATAAACTGATATGAAACAGGGCTAATCTTTGTTTTCTTACTGATAATGATCTAGCGGCTCCAAAGGCTTTTGCTATTCGAAACCCCAAGCTGAAAGTTCGAAAGTATGAACCGAAAGCAAGTAGTCACAACTAATGCAAAATATCACTTTGAGCGAGTTGCTTTAAGACAGACCACAATGCATTCAGGTCGGCAGCAACTATCCTGGG
Source organism: Paramacrobiotus metropolitanus (assembly GCF_019649055.1). Classification (NCBI taxonomy): domain Eukaryota; kingdom Metazoa; phylum Tardigrada; class Eutardigrada; order Parachela; family Macrobiotidae; genus Paramacrobiotus; species Paramacrobiotus metropolitanus. The sequence continues at coordinate 53,605 of NW_026570369.1, read as the reverse complement.
CAAATATTGTAATTGGACAGTTACGCAAGGTTATGTTCTTTGCAATGTCACCCAATCGCTCGTTCGTTCGCGATTTTAGGTCAACTCCGTTCAATTTCCATCATTTCAGCATATGCTTAAGTGCTGAAACTGATGGACAGCTTTTTCCTTTTTCCTACGCGGGGTTATAACTTAGATTTCCAGAACGGTGCGTCAATTGAAGGCTATGAAGGGTTGTTAGATACTCTAGAGCGGCTGCATGAAGGTCATGGTAGAGCCCTGCACGAGCAGCAAAAGTGCTGCTTAACTCGCTCGTTTCTGCTATTTTAAACTTCCTACTCGCTCAGCTCGCTCGCACCCAAACCGTCGCTCGCTCAACTCTCTCGTTTTTCAGTTTCTTTGCTTCCGCTCACTCAACTCGCTCGTAATTTTATTTTGGCAAATCGGCTCGCTCGTGAGGTCGGGAAAAATTTAAGTATCTTTTTTTTTGCACGAATTAATTATACCAAACTTTTCACCAACACAAAAACTCAGTAAGTGTAATTGGATGTTCGGAGACAATCACTTATATCTCCATACTGGTAGTCCGTTTCATTACAGTTTTTCACTTTTTCGCTAACACATTTCTCTAATTTTCAACTGGATGTAGTTTTCTTAATTTAGCCTGAAATAAATACATATAATAGAATGCTCAAAAATTAAAATGCACCTTTTTTAGGAAGCATCCATCTTATTCATAACCCCGTCAAATATTGTTTTTTGTTGGCTACGAGTACAAAATATCAAAAGTTAGTCCTGAGTCCCAACCGGTCTAGGAAAGTTAGTACGGTAAATCACTTCGCGCGAAGCGCGAAGTTGACGGTGGTTTAAGATCGTTTTCAGGTCGGTCAATGTAATTTTGTACTAGAAACTTCTCCAGTTCGCCCAATGTCAGCCTGTAGGCTCGCGATCGCTCACACCCGACCATCCCGCTCGCTCGCACTTTCGCAATTTTTTTTTCTATTGCTCAGCTTGTTCGCAAATTTGCAAAACGACGCCTGCTCGCTCGAACTGCTCGCGAGCGCCGAGCACTCGTGAGCCGAGCCGAGCGGCTCGGCTCGTGCAGGGCTCTAGGTCATGGTGAACTACCGTTCGACAGATCCGTATTTACCAAGGGCGGCTTCAATATTTTTGGGTTTGACTTCACTCGCGGCTACACGGGCAGAAGTGCGTTGTCGCTGATAAGGCAGGGTAATTTAAACACCAGTGTTAAATTTGTAAAACCGCTACGTATAGTTTGCGTAGCTATGATGGTCTTCGATAACATTATCGAAATTAACAACAATCGCCAAGTACTTTTAGACTTTGCGCCATGAACAGCCTACAAATAGATTCAGCGCTAAAACAAGATCCTAACGTTCGCGACATGTTTGTCGGAGTAATCGCAAGCAGTACACTACCAGTAAAAGAATTTCCAGGTGCATACATATCTAATATTCAACCCTCAGTTGCGGCGGGTGAACACTAGGTGGCATTATATTGTACAAAACCCGGTACGATAGAAGTTTTTGATTCGTACGGGGAAAATCCCGGCCACTATTCAGATGACATTGAAAAATGGATAGAGAATGACTTTGTCATAATGTCGAACACTGAGCGACAAAACACCGATAGTAATGTATGTGGTCAATATTGTATGTTTTTCGTTTTAATACGTTGCTACGGGTTTTCGTATAAAGACGTGATGTCTGCTCTCACTAAGCATAAAGGGGTGAATGATACATTTGTATGTAAATTCATAAACAAGTTCTTCCGACTAAGGCCTGTAGTCCGTGACGCAACATTTATAGGCGGCCTTATAAGAAATGGTTAAGCCGTAATTTTTAATCCGTAATTTTCTGGCCAACCATCCGTAATTTTAAAATCCAAGGCATTTCCAGTAATCCGTATTTTTAAAATCCAAGGCATTTCCAGTCCGCGTCAGCTCCTTCGTGACCGAGTCCCAATCCAGAATATCTTCCGTAAATCCGTTCTGCATCATACCTTTCACTTTCAACTCAATGCGCCCCTTATCGGTTTCGTGGCTGTACACTTTTGGACCACAGGAACCAAATTTGACGATGTGAATCTCGCCAGCTTCTAGCTGGTTATCCCAGTCCCCAACAATACTGCCGGTTTCAGGAAGCCAGTCGCCTGGCCGGTGAATGAATATCACGGAATCCGTGTCGTAGTACAGGAGGCGCTCGCCCAACTTTTCCATGAGGGATAACAGTATAAGTCACGCATGGCTGGTGGTGAAAGCGGCAATGAAGACATTCGTACCGTTGCTACCTTTATTGTAGTCATCCACTTTCGAGTGTGTTTCCATCAGACGCGTTGGGCTTACGCCATAGACATCATGTATTTCAAAAGCCTTCAAACGACACAGATCAGAATACCGTTTGGGGTTGTAGACAAACTCCGTTGAGTTCATATCGCAGCTTTGACCAGTTTTACCCCAAAGACTGTTCAGCACAATCTTGGTGGTGCTCTTCTTTCCAGCATCGAAAACCATAGCATCAGGATCCAAGGAAATGCCTTCGTGTTCTTTAGCCGTCTGAATAAACTTGGCTTTCTTTTCTTCGGTATCGCACCACGCAAGCCAACCACTGGCTTCCATTTTCACTTTTAAAAACTTGTCCATGTATGCCGCAAAGAGCTTGGTGTCAGACTTATTGATCTGAGCCGCTACTTTGCAGTAAACCAGTCCAAAATAATGTCTGGCATCCTTGAAACTGGATAGGATTACTTCAGGATGGCCGACCGGATATGCTTTGGTCTTGTTTACGAATGGGTACAAGCTAACAGCGTCATAGTGCTTAATTTCTTCGTCATCCTTCACCTGGTAATACAAACGACTGGCTTTCGTCCTGCCTCCTTCGAAGGCGTTACGAGGATTCAGTGGCTCACGAATGTTCATATTCAGCAGAAATGCGGCAATATCGGGATCTTGTCGTTCTTTTAGCCACTCACAGCTCCATTTCACCTCCACAGTGTCGCCTTGACTTTCAAGGAAGCGTTCTTGGAACTCTTCGTAAACTTCGCGCATTTCTTTTTGGAGTATGGTACAACATCCTTTTCTTCAGTACAGAACGGATGTCCATGGAAGACGCAGCCGTTATACTCGTAAACGGTTTGTGTCTCCTTGTCAAAACCGTCTGCAAAGTATCGCCCAATTTAACTTCTTTGCCGTTCCGACCATGGCGTATACGGCCGTTTGCGCTCGTGTTCTCCCATTCCAGCCATTGCGTGGCTTGAATACTAGTCCGTCGGTTTCTGTGCGGTCCGTGACTGTATAACGCGGCAACTTTGTTCTCGGGAAGGTGAAACATTCTCCAGTACCGGTAGCAGGCCGAAGGCATGGTCATGCTTTCCATTGGATTCAGCGACGTCAGAGCTTGGTAATCGCTGATAAACTTAAACGCACACACACGCAAAACCGTAACATCGTTCGAGCAATATGTCATCATCTGCTCGCGCAAATTGATCACCCCATTGGCGGCCGCTTTAGCTTCAGCGCGCCACTTTAGAAATTCCTCTTTTTGCTTTTTTCGCATTCCATCAATCATGCACTGTTCCGGCTCGGGCCAGGGTAAGTCAGTTTTATCCCAATCTTCAGGCTTATTAAATCGATGTGAGAAGTCGCCTTTCTGCACTTCGATTTCCAATCCAACCGCTTTTGTTAACTGACTCAACTTCAAAGCCAGAAAGTTGAGTGTATCACGTAACCGGATCCCCGGTTTGCGGTACCGCTATTCGAGCAACTGCGTCCCACGCTTGATGACCTCCACTCCTTTCAAACCATTGTCCAACATGTACTTTAGGACAAAACGTCCATCATAGCCTCGAAAAATGTATGCTATGATAGTAAATCCCCGACGCTTTTCTTGAAACAGCCAGCGCCCAAATGCCTCATGAACTTCCGTATTCATCGGCTGACCATCTTCCGGAAAACGTACTTTCGAACCACCAGCATATTGCGCAACGATGCATGTAGGCACGTGACCATTCACTGGATCGTTGCAGGTTTCGTAATCGAAGAAAATGTATTCTATTTCTTCTTGCTGCCATGGTGGCGGTGCCTTGAGTGGTTTTATGCAGCACAAATGCGTAGATTGGAGAAAAAACCATTGCACCTGTTGCAATAAATTTTCCCGCACTGGTGTGTTACGTCTATGCCACGACTGGACAGATTCACAAAAAAACCGCATGTTTGACAGACGAACATTTGCTCGCAATAATTCTTTCCATTTTTCCTTTTCTTCTTATGGATATCGTAACACTGTTGGTTGTGGATCCGACGACTACATTCAGTGCAGGAGATTGGATTGTCCACCAGACAATCGCTCTTGTTGCGGTAGCACGACCTACATTTCCCCTCGCAACGATGACGTTCTTTATGATGATACGGTCGATCGCAATCATTGCAGATGTAGAGTGAGCCTGTCGCGGTTGTGACCAGGTCAAAATGCTCATTGTCCAGCAACAAAAAAATCTCCTGCATATCATGGGTTTTACGCTCGGGTACCCTTGCAATATTCATGTCGCCTTAATTGGCCGATATAACTTTAATTTGAAACTCGGGAAATTCATTTTCCTGTTGCACGCCTAGGGCATCAAGGTCGCAGTAATGGCCAGGTTGCAGATCACAGTTATCCATTATCTTAGTGGTTTCCGCTTCCAGATTGCGAGTGCGGTTTGCGCGAATATAATTGTTCCATTCATTCTTATGCTGCGGAACTTCAAGGTCATGCGTCAGGCAAAATTTTCCTTGGATCAATGCGGCGGGGCAAGCACAGGTTGTTCTATACACGGACGCTTACAATGGATTTCTTGAAACGATTTCTGTCATGTTCAGCGTGCTGATGCCTGAAGAACCAGGATCCACCAGCTGGCATGATAGAACGCCAGATCCGTATGATGAATGAATCGTCAATCACCAATTTCTGGCCGGAGTTTAGAAGCTCAATACGATGCATAAAGGCAAGTATGCTAAAGTCAGAGAGCTTTCGCGTGGTTAAATAGAACGCTCTTTCAAGCCCATCCGATTTGAGAGCCACAACAACACAGTCCGTCGGAGCAAATTCTTTAAAGCACAAATCCATTATGACGCGCAAGATTTCCGGCATGCTAAGCATGGTTTCTTCTTTCGGAAAAATTTGCGGTAGCGAGGCTATCTGGACACGGTATTTCTGTTCAGTGCTGTTGAACGTTTTGAAAACGCGTTCCGATTCTTCGACCAATTGAAATAGAGAGAAATCGGGCAGTGATTCATCTCGAACATTTCTACCAGGATCTTCATACTGCCAGTCGTCCAGTTGCGCAAGAGCAAGCGCGGCAGCTAAAGATCCTGGGTTTAACTGATCAACCTAATCTAGATGCAGCAAAGCCGTTGCTAGAGTCTGTTTATCATGTTTATTGGACTCATTGGGATTCAGTTGCGCGGTTTCCGTGCTTGATGATGTATGCGTTGCCGTCGTTATTGGCTGGCTGGTGTAGGTGGGCGTGTGGGTAGATGGAGTGGTTCCACTGGTAGACATACTGGCAACCTAACGTAATTAGCAGGGAAACGGCAAGGTGTTTACTCACGTTTCTTTCCGGACTGTGGACAACGTTGGAAACAAAGGGCAGATAAAACCACAAAATCAGCCTGATGATAATCCACAGTGTGTCACAACACACAGGAAAACAATCACCAGATTATACCGTAAATTATTAGACTAAAAATTTTCGCTGCTGCATATCGTATGCACAGCAAAAACAGACGTACCGCGTATCAGGAATTAATGGCAATTATTAAAAATCCCAAACTCCGTACGTTTCCTGAACTGGTTTCGGCACCAGTTTGTTACCTGTATCTTTACACGGCTAGGTCTGTGACCTTTACGATATCTCGTAACAACGATGTTTAAGTCGTTTAATACCGTAAGCTGTATTCTGCACAGATCGTAAAGTCAGAATGATTCCATCATTTCCGCCAGAAGCACACTACCACAAAATGAGACCGTCTAGCCGCATGCCAATGCATTCAGTACACAACATTTCCAAGGACATTCCTCTCCGTTATCACACTTTCCAACATACCACCCAAGACTATCGATACACTTCTCATGACAAATGAAAGTTAGTTATTCAACAGCATGAACAACAGGTGCACGCGCCGGTCATGCGCATCCACGCATCCACACGCGACTGGCAGCGCGTTGTTAGTATTATGCGGTTCCCCTTGGGAAGCGTTATCAGCGTTATGCGGCTAGCAAAGTTGGCAAAACAAGGGAAGGAACCTATAACGGTATCGAAATTAAACGAGGACGAAGCGACAGTCAGAGTGCAGTCGCCCATCCTTTAAATCGACGCGTTGACGAAGGATGCGATGGCCATTCGGGCAGATTTATTGGACGTGTTTCTGCGGGAAAAGATGAGACTGCAACGAGGAGAGGCACCCAACCCGGCAACCGCATAAACAGAAGCCCGGATCCATACGATAAGTCTTGGCATGAAGATGTGGCGTATTATGCAACTTTCGAGCTACCTAATAAAAGATCATCGAGTGGAGAGCGTGAGGATAGTCCACCAAAATATCAGCGTATGCAGTCCACAGTTCGTGTAGTGGAACCATTGGTAGTAACGGTACCGGGTGATGAACCGATGGATACATCATCACAAGAGAACGTTGTCCATAAAAGGAATGTAATCCTTTACAGCGATCTTCAGCCGTCGACACCGGCGAGTAAGGCACCGCCGCGACGTGAGCAGGGAGGTCGTCATGAAATAGATAACCGACGGGAACCGGAACGCCGACGAGAATCAGATGGCCGTCGAGAAGAGAATAAACCGTCCATGTTCAATAACCAACCAAGACGTCCTGACCTGATTAGCAAAACGTACAACATGGACGACGTCGAGGATCAACGAGCTGAAATCTGTCGATATCTGGGACTTGACATCGAGTCAGAATAATCGGTAACGATCCTGGCCCAGTTGCACAACTTACAACAGTTCCTAATTGACTCAGAACGAGTAGACTTCTTCGAGTGGAGATCACTACTGAATGTGCGACCACTCATTGCACATCCATTCGACAATGTAGTCTGCCAAGTTTGCTGGATTTGAATCTGCTGGGAGTTCCGTTGGATACGATCGACACCACGGGTTGGACACAGTTCCTTTGCACTGAATATGAGGAACGACAATTCGTGTTACGACACGTGAACCCAGCATTTAAGATGCCTTGCGTACGCAGCGATGGGACTGGTGGTCGATCCACCAGTCATGACGCAAGAACGTGGGGGACAAAGATATTCGCGGCACGTTTAGCGCACTACCCGTCCCAAAATCAGTTGCTCTCCGATACGATGGGAGATAAAGTTCCACCGGTGTTGCGAGAAAAAGCTGCCAAACTGGGGATGCCAGCGAGACATCAGGCAATAGCTCGTAAAGCGATTTATGATTTGGAGAGCACCAAAAACTACTAGAATATGGCAAGCTTCCAAGAAAGGTTCGATTCTCAGTACCAGGAGATGCTCGATCGAATGCGCGACACCATGGACACTCGACACATCGAACAAAAGATCGTGTCCATTCGTACATCAAGGAGCATTTAGTGTGGAATGGACCTCAGAATCCACCACCTTCTTAAATACCTAATGCGCCTGGTAAACGAGCTGTCAAGAATCAGAACATTCGTGATCGATATGAGGACGTTAAGCAACGTTTGGCCAACGATCATCACAACCGCAACTTGCAGCTGGAAGAACATGATGGACGACATCAGGTTGAGGCGATTAGGCGAAGTCGACAAGGAAAGGTCGTGGTCCGCGACATATCGCCGTTCGAGTTCAGGCGAAACAGGCTGATGAAGTCGACTCAGCAGAACCGCTTGATCGATCTTCTGATCGGAATCAGACAGTCTCAACTCGAAAACGCCAGCCGCGAGATGGTAACGATGGAGATGAGTCGAACGAGATGATGGATCAGTGAAATTGACCTATAAGGAGTTGCAACGGATTAAAGTCGGTTTTCCTAGTCCATCGACTCAGTGCTCGTTTTAAGTCAGAGGATTTACGGAAATCAGCCGGATTTCTTAACGGAGTAGCTACGGTGAATTCAGCCGGCTCTTTGAAATGGGATGTGCGGCCAGATGAACTTTACCAGGGAGGCAAGCTGAAACAAGCTTGAGAGCCGACGAGAAAATGGCTGAGTTTCTCCATGACCTTTAATGGAGGACGAGTTGGAATTGATGACTGATCTACAATGCAGCACATCCAGAATCATCTCGCCAAGAAGATGACCTCACCACGGAGAAAGCGGAATTACGCTTACACATGACGTCCCTTCAATGGGCCTTCATGACCAGTATGGATCTCATCTGAACGAAGTCGTACAATAGACACGCACCTATTCCAAAGCCGAAGCAGTATTCCTAAGTCGTACATTCGATACGCACCTAATCTCAAGCGGATCTCATGTGATGAAGTCGCATTGTATGCGCGTGATGCTCAAGCGGAGCGGAATGGACCAAAAGTTCGTAAACGGTGGACAGGATACCGGTGACCTTTATGAGTGGAGGATCCAAGTATACGAATTTGATTAATACTTCTCTTCATCTGTTTTAACTGTTGATTGATAGTATTTTTTTATACAGATCTCTTTATTTTCACATCGTGCATTTGGAATCGTCTATAATAGACTTGGTGTGATAAAATTGAATAAGAGAATATGATGTTTTCATTAGCATTAGAGGACGCGCAGCCAGCCAGCCAACGATCGGATTCATCGGGGACATGATCGCAGCCTCGGCGGAGCTCGGCATCCCACCCAGTGGCATGTAAGCGATGGCTTCACTAGCGTTCGCCTTCGCGGCGCCACACTACGGATGACGTGTCTGTGCTGTCTTGTGTTTTGTCTCTGATTGGCTGACGGCTAAAGCCGTGCATTGTTTGCGCCTAGTGGGCGGCGCCAAAGTTCGCATGCGACCGCTGGATTTGGCTCTTCGCTCAATGTCGATCCGTAGAGATTTGCCATTCAATAAAGCTTGCTCTTGCTTGCAGATGCCGTGTGTTTAGCATTATCCGTATTATATAGCATAGCACGCTACGCAGGATCCTGTCCGTCTGGATCTCTGCCCTGGACTCATCCAGAGTTCCACATTATATATGTATGGTTAAATTTTAAATTACACTAAAATGACTTTCCGGGAAATTGATCGTAGACCACAAGAGCATCTGAGGCGAAGCTGAATATGACTCTTGTATATTATGGTTCAACCGTTCAACAGTTCCCGGTAACAAAAGAACTGCATCGAAAAGCCTTTATAATTACAGCCAAGTGTGCCCAGCTTTTGAAAAAAATTCTTATAAACCGGCTTTTGAGCAAAGTGTGTGCATATACATTTCTGTACATCAACCAACTAGTTTAAATGCTTTTTACAAATTTTGGTGAGAATCCAACGCAGGATGCTTGCGTTAATGCCTGTTGACCTAAGGGCTCTGACTTTTATCCCTAGACCTAGAACCAGGTAGGTACTCCCGGGAGCACGACCGAGAAAACAACGAGGCTGCTTCCCGATTGTAGAAAACTAGTTATTCCATCAGGAAAACGGTTGTCACATACCCCTGACATGCTTTTAATGATCACTTGGTAACCCAAATTTCTGTAAATTTTGTGTTAAGTGGAAGCAGTTCCCCAAGTGAACTGGTCAACTGTAGAGAAGATGTCAGCCGTGAAGTTAAAATTTTCCTGTGTCACAGGACAATGAAATCTCTCCTCGGTCACATTAATAATATGACAGGATGTTGTATCTGTCTGACAAAAATTTCGGGAAGTGAAATACGCTTGCCGTGGCTCAACATAAGTTTTTCAAAAAATGGACACACTTGGCTGAAACACCGCTTGGCTGGCGTTTTGTTTTCGCGTGAAATGGAAAGCCCTCTTTTTACATACACCCGTTACTCGTATCAAGTTGCACGGTAGCAGTATTAGCATTAAATTTAATGTACAGGAATTGATACTAAACCCGATACAATACATTATTAAAATTATTTATGAATCACAGAGTAGAATGCGCAGAAACTCAAGCAAATGGAATGATACTTCAATGTATAAAGAAAACTACAGGCGTAAAATACAGACAATCAAATAAACAGGCATGCAAGCAAATACAAAATTAATAAACAAACCGAAACCACAAGGCAGAGTTAAAGGCGAAAAGCATTACGCAAAAACAAAGCTTTTGCAGGCACGCCGTACATCATCCGTCATCCAAACCAATGGGCCAATCATCGCTATCACTGTCGTTCTCCGAATCGTCATCACTGTCGTTCTCCGAATCGTCATCACTGTCGTTCTCCGAATCGTCATCACTGTCGTTCTCCGAATGGTCATCACTGTCGTTCCCTTTCCATATGCGGCTGCGATGCGACGATTTTCCTGCAGGACATAATCATAATTGTCGTCCCGATCGCGACATTCTTTCCCATCGTACACCGGCGGAAAACAGTGTTGCACCGGCAGATAGAAGGTCTGCGCGTAATCCCCTCCCGCCACTTCAACCTGCAGTTCCTTCAACATAGGCACCTCCGCCACGGTCCACTGGTTACTCTCGGCATCGTACACTTCCAAAGACGTCAGCGCCCGGTTTTGCTGATTGTTCCTGTCGACGTGGGTCGTCCCGCCGCACACCCAGATCTTCCCATCCTTGAGGAAGACGCAGTGATGATTGCGCGCTACGTTCAGATCCGCGATGAGCTCCGGAAAAAACCCGCGCGTCAATGAGACGCGACAGCTGGCGCTCGTCGCGTTGGAGTAACGCTCCGTGTAGAGCGAGGGATCGTCGTACACGCAGCCGCCCGTGAAGTACAGGCAGCCTTGGAAGACGATGATCCCCTGTCATGATGCAGTGTCTTTGCACCTTTCCAACTGGCATGCTTCTCCCATGTGTTGCTGTGGATATCATAGGATTCCAAGCAACTCTTAGGATGGCCATCATGTTTTTCGTCCACGGATCCAACGGACAGGAACCAGATTCGGCCGTTAGGAAGCGCGTACGGCTGCATTGAATGACTACGAAAAATGAGTAAAATAAGCTGTCATGGCGAAATATTAGATAAAACGGTACTTATTCGTGCACATAGAATATGGGCTGTGCAAAGAAGGCTTACTATGGCAGCAGGCACAATTTAGCTGCTGGGATGCACAATAAGCGGTCGTATCTTAATAATTTATGTATCTGTACCTACAGTATTGTGCTTAAATCAAACTGAGAACTGTCTTTGAGCGACGTTTCGCAAATCGGAATTTGTCCGTCCGTTGGTTAGCTTTCGCAACCGCCACAAGAAATTGCTCAGTAATCTTGGAACGTGCTGGTAAACGTAATACCGTAGCATCTTTCTGGTGCGAACAACTACCCAGTACTGTTATTTCTACACCGCGCATAATAAGTGGTTCAACAGTCCCTCAACTACCTTGTAACGAAAAAACCTGAACACCTACAGGCTTACAGACAACGCTTGTCTGGTTTAGGTTTTGTTTACCGGTTTGGTTTTGCACTGAAAACAAGTCGTCTTCACTCTTCAACATGCTGTGGTGGTCCGGTAGCCGGTGGTACAATATTCAAAATTATTAATTAGCATACGTTTATTCACTTTATTGTACAGGAAGTAACACTCATGGTACAGGAAGCCTTGTTACAATGCTCAAAATATTCTAAATCGGAAAATACAATCCGAAAGAAACCAAGCAAATAGAAGCTAAAATATTGAAAACATGCTCGCATAAAATACGGGCATTCAAATAAATAATTAGGCACAAATTTCAAGAGCGAATACAAATAATTTACGGCGTAAAGCAGCGTCAAACGCGAAAATATTCCCAGCATTACGATGTAGTTACCCAAACCAGTGGATCAGGCGCGTAGGGTTTATGAAACAGCAGCAGTTACGATCGGGTCGCCTTTTCCGATTTGCATCAGAAACAAAGAGTTGCAGGTCTCCACCAGCGCTCTGCAAGAAGCAAAACGAAACGTGTTAAAAATGACAGTGAATGTGGCAATAACTAGTCATGGTTACATGTTTCGGTGTGATCCACCGAAACGCGCCACATTTCAACGCAGGAATACTGATTCAACTGGAAAGTTTAATTTACACATACGACGACGCTACGCCTGTACCTTATATCATTTCGCCGTGCCTGAAAGTGCGGCTCTTTTCCATGGTCTAGTGCGAGGTATAGGTTCCCGGGAGTATCTGGATACGTAAACACTTTACCGAAAAAAATCAGGCGGTCGACATGCTCAACATGGTAGTGGCTTAAAAATCCGTCAGCTGTTACAGGCTCGGGTTGGACAAATTGTTGGTATAGGTCTTCATCTGCAAACAAACTCAAAACGTTACCTATTGCGAAGTTGTTAATTATACATATGACGTCTAGTTAGTTGTTAGTGGCACAGCACAATCATCTTCCTCCAATACCAAAGCTTTCTTACAGCCCCAACATAACGACGACGGCTAATAGCGACGATAGCTAATCAATGCGCTTACCGAATTAATCTGATAACCTGCCACCATCAACCAAAGCTATCATGCAGTCGGCTTTGAGTCCATAACTCGAATTCCCAAACTATGTTCGTGCATTTAAAACATATCACAAGCTTACTTGGATAGACAAAGCCGGCAATGTATTTCGGATAATCGTCCTCGTCCTCTTCTTCTTCGACGCCCAGGTTGATTGCTCCCTCGTCATTAAAGTTCATCCCGTCAGGGTTTCCTCCTTGACCTTCTCCTGCAACCTCAGCTGCAGGGGCGACAAACTCGCCCAGAATTAACGGCGCCGGCTGGTCGAAATCATTTAAAGCTGACCGTATTCGCAGTTGGACAGCCGCCAAAATATTGCGGGTGGTGCCGCAGATGCGGTTTTGCCTTCATCGGACAATTTCGAGTCTTTCTGTCCCACGCGCTCCACTAATCTGACTAGTGTTTCCAAGCAAACGTTGGCTGGTTGCTGGACATCAGTGACGGTCGAGTCGCTCTCCTCGAAATTGCCCGCGAACATGGTGGCGAAGTACGCTGATTCGGCCGCCAGAACAGCTTTGTCCACGGACACTTCGGAACCGCCGATGGTCAGCTCGTTGCGCATGAAGTCGAAGCGGAGGAGCTGGTGCGGATGACCTTTGCGCATGTGGTAGAAGATGGCCTCTTTCTTCGCTGCACGCTTCAACAACGCTCCACAACCCGTCTGGCGCTCGTCCGCAATCTGCTTCTGTGCTTCAAGTAGTTGTCCGCTCGCGGTGGCGATCAGCAGATTCATATCCAGATCATCCCACGCAACACCGCCGCTCAGTAGACGATGCAAATGCTGCTTCCGTCCCGTGGCATAATGCGCGCACCACCACAATATCATCTGCAGAGTGAACCCCTTAATTAACAATCGAGAGTAACAAGTATGTATTGTACAATCGAGAGTAACAAGTATGCTTTCAAGTACCGTATAACTTCTACCGGAAGGATCTTCTTCTGCCGAACTACTGATGTACCACGACTCACAGCTTTTCCAGCTCAAGTTTCTAGTACTTCCTCCAGCAAAGCAGTCTAGTTATGAGTCGAACATGTGTCTACAAGATTACTCACCTGATACACCATCGCTTCGGACTGCGGAATAAAGTCTTCATGGGACAAAAGAGCAGTGACCTCCTCATCGGTCAGCAGATCATTGACTTCTTCTGCACTGCACAGAAGAAACACTTCGGAATCGGCAAACCGACAGCGACGTGGAAGATGCTGGATAATCTTCGCTACGGTCGACCTCTCAACTCCACGAGTCCATCCCGACGTGCCAGACGCCACAGTCGGTACACGTTCTCCGGTCGCTGCATTATTTCTTGCAGTATCTTTTCGGCATACTTGACGGCTTCGTCCATCTGCACGTATTTGGCGGCCGTCCACACTCGGACGGCGTCTTGGCGTTCCACGGCAAACTCGGACTCGACTCTGCTGAGACTCTCCACCAGCTTGACCAGCGTTTCCAGATGGACATTCTCCGGTTGATGCAGCTCGATGCTGGCCGAGTCGCGTTCCTGGAAATGTCCACCCAACATGGCGCCGAAGTACGGTGACCCTTGGATGAGTGCGTCTTTGTCCACGGACAGAGTTGTACGGCCGATTCGCAGCAGGATAATTGATGGGTTTTTGTGCTCGTGATGCGCCTTCTTCGTACAATTTGTATCCATAGTGGCGAATTAGGGGAAAATTGTACTAAAATTAAAATTGTACGTTGCGGAAAATAGTCAGATCTATTACATACAAGTATTCCAACAGACTGATAGAGGAAATATCAAATATTGATATAGGAAATATCAGTATGTGATCAAGTCTTTGCAGTTGAAAAGTTTATCACTAAACTGGAAGCGTGAAATGTGAGCTTTTCTTTAGCCAAAACCGATAACTAACTGTCCTGCCGCACTTCACTGTACGGTACGTACTACTGGTAGTCTGCAACTACTTAGTATGAATTCGCGCTTTATTAACGGTAAATACGAGTGCTTCGTAGTTCGTACTAACCGTAAGCCCGTCGATCAATTCGACCATTCGTAGAAAAGCTGATTTATCCATGCGTACGGGTTTAAGTTTAACACATCAGCCTCGCTTGCGCGACCTCGCTCAAGCTGACCATTTAAATACAGTACCCTGATCAGCATTAGTACAAGACGAGTACGACCACTCACGCTGATCGGATGATCGACAAAATGATATTATGATCGTTCGTGGTTGCGTGCGAGCGGGTACGATGAAATGATGAAAGCGCGTTTACGATGAAAGCGATGACGCGTTTGAAGTTTGAACGATGAGTCGACGCAAGTAAATGGCCACTGGCCACTGTCGAACTTTTCAGTAAGAAGTCTGATTACATAGTTTTAACCATTACGACGTCCATTTGCGTACGTAATTTTCAGCTCTTGCACTTTTAATTTGTAATTGAGCTGATTTTGTCATTTTAGTTCTTATTTCGCAACGCTTGTTCGCCGTAATTTGCCAAAATGGATGACCGTCCAAAGGCCAAGAAACCCCCCACAGAGCATCACCAACACCAGAACCCAAGCAATACCCAGCTGCGAATCGGTAGCGCAACCTTGTCCGTAAGCAAAGACGCCCTGGTCCAAGGGTCACCGTACTTCGCCGCCATGTTAACTGGGCATTTCCAGGAGAGCGACACCACCCGTATCGAACTGCAACTACCCGCGAACGTTCATCTGGAAACCCTGGTCCAATTGGTGGAAGGTCTGGACAGTGGCGAGTCAGAGTTTACCTTTACACGTTTACAAAGACGTCGTCCGGGTATGGATGGCCGCGAAGTACCTGCAGATGGAGAAGGTCGTGAAAACGGCCGAAAAGATCCGTCGCAGGATAATGCAGCGACCGGACAACGTCCTTCGTCTGTGGCGTCTGGCTCGGCGGGATGAGCTCGTCGATTTGGGAGGACTGGTCGTTGCAATTATTAATCCGCAGCATCCACGGCGTACCCCGTTTACGGATCCTGACATGTTCTCCCAGTCCAGTGCGGAGATCGCCAATCTGTGGAGTCTGGCGCGTCGGGAGAGACTCATCGACCTGGAGAAACTGACCGTTGCAGGCCTTCTTCAGCATCACCCACGCCGTTTTCCGTTTACCGATTCAGAGGTGTTTCTCCAGTTCAATGTGAACGAAGTCAATGACCTGTTGACCAGTGAGGAGTGTATTCCGCATTCCGAAGCTATACAGTACCAGGTTGGTGCATTTTCTAAAATGTCTAAACTAGTCTTCAATTCTCCAACAGAACCGTAGAAAAAGATACTGTAATTAGTAAATGATAACCACATATTTCATGGCAATAGTACTATCGCTTTGGCGATTTTTTGGCAGATAACTTTAATCTATTTGCTCAGTTGATTTTACAGGCGATAATGCGCTGGTGCTGTCACGACGCCCGGAACGCATGCAACATCTGCATCATCTTCTGGAAGGATGCATCGTGTGGGATCATCTGGACATTGGAACCCTCATGACCTCCACCACAGGGCCACTGCACGCAGCGCTGATCCAGATCCGTGACGACCGGCACCGCGGTCTGCCCGGCGGCGGAGCGTCGCAGAAGCGGGTCGTGCCGAACGAGGCCATCTTCTACCATTCGCGACGGCCGTCCACACCAGCTCATCCGCTTCGACTTCACCCGCAACGAACTCATCAAGTTGGAACACCGTTGCAGCCGAGGTTGGACTGACGTTGGCACAAGTTTGCCGCTGACGGTTTCGCTGTGGCCGTCGGCCGGGAGCTGATTGTCAGCAGTTCGGCGTACGGTTTCGCGGGGACGCCGTGATGGCGATGGAATGCATCAGCGGTATTTCGCGCACCCTCGTGGTCAACGCCCCGTTCGCAGAATGTTTGTGTGCGGTGGCCCTGGGCAGCAAATTCTACCGTGCTTGCAAAGCGAAGAGCGGGTATGGTGAAGTGTGGTACGATTTTGAGTATGGCAACTAGGCCCAGAACCATCGCACACCGCTGGAACGCAGAACTGCAAGGGTAAGCACACCGTGTTCTGGACATAATCCCCTTCAATCAGTTCCTCATCCAGTCTTTCGACATCGGCACCTCCATCAAGGACCACTGGTCAGCCTCGGCATTGTAGGTTTCGAAGAACGTCACCGCACGGTTCCGTCTAATATTCCCGGCGAGTGGGTCGTTCCGCCGTACACCCAAATCTGGCCGTCCTTGACGAAGACGCAGTGATGGTAGCGCGCCAGGTTAAGATCCGCGAAACGCTCCGGTTGGGACTGAGCGCGGCTCAGAGAGACGCGATAGCAGGCGGTTATCGGGCTCCCGTTTCTTCTGTCTGAAACTAAGGGGTTACCATACGTGCAGCCGTTCGTGAAGTACAGATAGACCTGGATGACGATGATCTGGCTGTGACTCTGGCATTGCGTCGGCTCCTCCCAACTGGTGTGCTTCGTCCCCGTATTGCTGGAGATGTCGTAGAGTTCCACCCAACCCGCCGGATAAATATCGTTCGCTCGTCAACGGATCCAACCGACAGATTCTATCAGCACGTACGGTTCCATTGAGATACTGCAAGAAATGAGCAAGACCTATAAACAGTGTTTTAACAGAGAATTTAATGAGCTTACCGATTATCCCGCGATATCTTGCGGCGATGTCCGCGTACTCATTCCTCTTCTCTACTAACTTGATGCCATCATTCCTCATCTGCCGAAGCGTTTCCCATTCAACCGTACGAAGTTCACCTTTCTCCGATCGTTTGGCTTTAGCTTTGTCTTTCGGCACCCAGATCACCCGTCGCGGTTGCTTCTCGAACGTGTAATACAGGATTTGTCCGATCTGACGCAGTTATATCGGGATGGTGACAATTATGAGTACAACAAAACAAGCTTTCATTACCGGATGACTGACAAGTTCATCAAAGACTGGCGTTTGGAGGACGAGCGTGATAGCGAATGGCCCGATCGTCTGGATGACTGACGACATGGGTTATGACGTTTGACCCGGTTTTCTGTTCCATATTTCGCTTGAAATGCTAGCAGCATTTTTGCTGTTAGCATTGGCGAATAATCATTACATTGGCGAATAATCATTACATTGGCGAATAATGTAATGATACTTACAAAACTAGATGCGTAATGGAAGAAAGTTGCTAAGTATCATTACATTATTCGCCAATGTTTCTTTCGGAAGCAGTTTTTGTGTGAATCCTAACTTAACCCCGTTTTTTCTAAACGTCGATGAGTCTCTTCCGACAGGCCAGACGCAATAAGCTTGGCGTTCTTCTCCGCACTGCACTGTGAAAACATGCCGGAATCCGTAAACGGGGTACGACGTGGATGCTGCGGAATAATGACGCAATGACTAGTCGTTCCAAATCCACCAGTCCATCCCGCCGAGCCAGACGCCACAGACGGAGGACGTTGTCCGGCCGCTGCATGATTTTGCGCAGGATATTTTCGGCAGTTTTCACGACGTCGTCCATCTGTAGGTATTTGGCTGCCGTACATACTTTGATAGCGTCTTTCCGTTCAACGGGCACTGTGGCGTCGCCACTGCTCAGGCTCTTCACTAATCTGACCAGCGTGTCCAGGTGGACGTTCGCAGGTGGCTGCAGCTCGATACAGGCGGCATTCCTCTCCTGGAAACGCCCATTCAACATGGCGGCGAAGTACGGTGATCCTTGGACCAGAGCATCTTTGCTAACGGACAATGTTGCGTCACCATGCAGGGATATTGGGGAAATGCCCTGTCTCTGTATGTAATTTTTTTGGTCTTTGGGCCGTTACCCACGTTGGCGAATCGGGGAAAAGATGCCGAACCAAATACGAACGAAACCGAAAAATCAGTTGAATTAAAAAGTATAAGGGCAGGAGCAACAAACAACTTAATTACTTACAAGTAATGTATGCAAATCAAATGTCGTCATAAGAGGCAAAATTAGACAGTGGCCACTGGACACTGGCCAAGACGACTAATTCTGGCAAGAACCATAGAGCGCGGCGAGTGATTAATAATACGGCACTGACCCACTGTATACGCGAGTTTCTACGCCGGCGATCGGGTTGTACTCGTATCGTACTTGCTGGTCAGCGTAAGATGCAAGCCAGGTGGATGTATTAACGCGTACGCATGCGGCATGAACACAGTACAAAATACGGCTTCTATGAATGGTAGATGACCGCGGGGTTTTGTGTGAAGAGTGAATACTGCCTCACTGAAGCACTCGTTTACAGTAAATGCATGAAATTAGTAGTACGTACTTATACCATACAGTGGAGTGTGTGGACGTACAGTGGATTGGCGCACACAGCGCAGACTCTGGCTCCGCAGACCACACGTTTTCACGCTTCCAGTTTAGTGTTAAACTTTTTAACTGCGAATAGTTTGATTTCGTACAGGTACAGACGGTACGGCGCATATCCTCCTCGCTTGCAATAGTTGGTAATTTGTACAGTATATTACTAGATCTGACTATTTTCCACAACGTTGATTTGTATACAATTTTCCCTTGTTTCACGACTATGGATGCAAATTGTACGAAGAAACTTAAGTCAGCGCATCAGCAGAACCCAACGACCATCCAGCTGCGAATCGACAGGACAACACTGTTTGTGAATAAAGACGCCCTCATCGAAGGATCACCGTACTTCGCCGCCATGCTGGGCGGACATTTCCAAGAAAGCGTCTCAGCCACCATCGAGCTGCAACAGCCCGATAATGTCCATCTGGAAACGCTGGTCAGACTGGTGGAGAGTCTCAGCCGAGGAGATTCCGGTTTTCCAGTGGAACGCGAAGACGCAGTCCGAGTGTGGATGGCCGCCAAATACCTGCAGATGGACAATGCAGTGAAAGCGGCCGAGAAAATCTTGCGCGAGATAATGCAGCGACCGGAGAATATGTACCGTCTTTGGCGTTTGGCTCGTCGGGATGGACTCGTGGAGTTGGAGCGATTCATAATAGATTAACCCGTTTAGGGTAAGAAGGCGGTTCCTCTAGAGTTCCAATGGTTCCACAAGTTCCACTGGTTCCATAAGTTCCACCAGTTCCATCCAGTCCAACTAAATAGCTACGCTAGTATCCGATGAAACCGCAACAGAAGTTCATGTTACGCCTCCTTATGATACCAATGGAACGTATGGAACCGTATTGAAACCCATTGGAACTGTCGGAACTACTGTACGTTTCTCATAGCGCCCTTTACGTGATACATGGAACCAATGGAACTCTATTGGAACCCATTGGAACGTATTAACAATGCTTCCTTTGGTTTCAGCGAGTTCCAGTAGAGTTCCATAAGTTCCACTGGAATCAAATAAAGGCGCAATGAGACGATTTACAGAAGTTCCAACAGTTCCAGTAGAGTTCCATAGGTTCCATTGGTACTACACAAGGGCGCAATAAGACATGTACAAGAACAGATAGTAGTTCCAACAGTTCCAACGGGTTACAATAGAGTTCCATAGGTTCCATTGGATTGGTACTACACAAGGGCGCAATAAGACATGTACAAGAACAGATAGTAGTTCCAACAGTTCCATCGGGTTCAATAGAGTTCCATTGGTTCCATTGGTGTCTCTTGAGGGCGCAACGACTTTTTTGTGTGTCGGCTATAGCGGCCATACAGGAAACTATAGTCTTAGTTACCTAAACGGGTTAAACTCTCAGCTACAGCTTGGATGAGGTCAGGGACCTGTTGACGGATGAAAGTACATGCCAGAATCAGAAGCCGCTGTTTATCATGTTGGTGCATTACGTTTTCTGGAGTTTCTCAGATTCTCTTAGAGCAGCCAAGTGGGCAAAATTAATATACAATAATTGATCAATGATCACTAATAATAAATCAAGATTCTCCCCATTAATTGATAGCTGATCACAGAGCGCATAAGTCGAGCGAACGACCGTTTTATACTAAAACTAAAACATGAAAAAAAAAAAGAAATCGAGAATTTTTTATTTATTTCGAGATTGTTTTTAGGACTTCACTAAAGATAAATCTCTCGAATAAGTTTTCCAGTCGTATATTGCAATGGGAAGTGTGACAACACTTTTTAAAAACTTCCACTCTCCTGTTGCAGGCGACAGCGCGCTGGTCCCTGCACGACGCCACCGAACGCCTGCATCGTCCAGTACATACTAGTAGTACGTACCATGCAGAGAAGTGTGGACATGCATTAGACTGGTGCACCACTGCACGCAAAGCAGACAGTCATCGGTTTTGTTTTTGCAAATCTCACTTTTTCACACTTCCAGTGTAGTGAGACTTTTCAACTGCGAATTATTTGATAACATTACTAACATACCATATTTTCTAGCTAGACCTATTGGTAATTCCTGTAATAGATCTGACTATTTTCCACGACGTACAATTTTAATTTTGGTACAGTTTTTCCTACTTCGCCAGTATTGGATACAAACTGTTCGAAGAAATTAAAGACGGCCCATCAACAGCAGAAAAACCCAACCATTTTCCTGCTGCGAATCGGCCGTGCAATACTGTCCGTGGACAAAGACGCACTCATCCAAGGGTCACCGTACTTCGGCGCCATGTTGGGTGGACATTTCCAGGAACGCGACTCGGCCAGCATCGAGCTGCATCAACCGGAGAATGTCCATCTGGAAACGCTGGTCAAGCTGGTGGAGAGTCTCAGCAGAGTCGAGTCCGAGTTTGCCGTGGAACGCCAAGACGCCGTCCGAGTGTGGACGGCCGCCAAATACGTGCAGATGGACGAAGCCGTCAAGTATGCCGAAAGATACTGCACGAAATAATGAAGCGACCGGAGAACGTGTACCGACTTTGGCGTCTGGCACGTCGGGATGGACTCGTGGAGTTGGAGAGGTCGACCGTAGCGAAGATTATCCAGCACCTTCCACTTCGCTGTCGGTTTGCCGATTCCGAAGTGTTTCTTCTGTGCAGTGCAGAAGAAGTCAATGATCTGCTGACCGATGAGGTTTGTTCCCGATTCTGAAGCGACAGTGTATCAGGTCAGTAGCTTTCTTGGAAGCTTTAAACTTTAAAGTCAGCCCCAAAAGAAAATTCCCCAAGCCCGTCATATTTTGTTTCCGTAGTAACAGTCGCATTACGTTTTCAGGCGATTGTGCGCTGGTATTTCTACCGCTACCGAGCGCAAACAGCATTTGCATCAGCTGTTGGACGGATGTATTGCGTGGGATCATTTGGACATGAAGTCGCTGATAACCTCCTCAACAGGTCCACTGCATGAAATATTAACCCGGATTCGTGACGACCGACTCCTCGGTCTGCTGGGTGGTCAGGCGTCGCTGAAGCGGACCATTCCGAACGAAGCCATATTCTACCACATGCGCGCAGG
This sequence comes from Paramacrobiotus metropolitanus, assembly GCF_019649055.1. Lineage (NCBI taxonomy): Eukaryota > Metazoa > Tardigrada > Eutardigrada > Parachela > Macrobiotidae > Paramacrobiotus > Paramacrobiotus metropolitanus. The sequence goes on along the minus strand of NW_026570369.1, from coordinate 31,755 downwards.
CGATCCGCACCGGCTTCTCCGCTTCGATTTCACCCGCAACGAAATGACCAAGCTGGATTCGCCGCTGCAAACGACGCTGGCCGAGTGTTGGAAGGAGATTGCGGTCTTGTTCGGTTTCGCGGCGGCCGTCGGCCGGGAACTGATTGTTGGTTCGGGAAGTGAAATGATTGCTATGGACAGCATCAGTGGCGCCACCCGCACGCTCATGACGGATTCGCCCTTCAAATACAGCCACGGTGTGGTTGCGGTGGAGGCCGAGGTTTACGGTGCTCTGAAAGATGCACGCCAGTGGTGCTGCTTCGATTTGGCCTCCGGGCAAGCTCATCGAGTTTGCCAGATGCCTTTCTATACTTGGGAATACGAGCTGCGGACTTTTCCAATAACTTGGACGGTAATATTGCGGCGGCATATTACCGTTATAAACGGTAAGAATGGGTAGCTGCGGCTTTAGACATACCGGGAACAACGATTATTTCATTTTACGCTGATGTTCGGTTTACAGTCAGTCGATGGAAGCCTATGCCCTGCCGCACGACCGAATCTGGTTTTTGTCTATCGGCTACTTTGATCAGAAGCACGAGAGCGAACCGGTGGGCATGGTGGAAATGTACGACATCCCGACCAACACGTGGACGAAGCACACCAGTTGGCAGGATCCTGCGAAACTCCATTATCACAGCGGTGTGGTCGTCTTCCAAGGCTTCCTGTACTTCACGGGCGGCTGTGTGTACGACGACCCTTTGTACTATGACGAGAGCGTTGGTGACGCGACCACTGCCTGCTACCGCGTCTCCCTGAGCCACGCCCAGTCGCAAACGGAGCGTATCGCGGATCTGAACGTGGCGCGCTGTCATCACTGCGTCTTTATCAAGGACGGACAGATTTGGGTGTACGGCGGGACGACCCACGTCGACGGGGACAACCAGCAGGAACGGGCGCTGACTTCCTTTGAAGCGTAGAACGCCGAGACAAACCAGTGGACCGTGGTGGATGTCCCGATGTCGAAGGAGCTTGAGGTGGATGTGGCGGGAGGGGATTACTTTCAGAAGACCGTCTTTCTGCCGCTGCAGCACGGCGTTTCCGCCGTGTGTGCTGGTTGGGAATGTCAGCGCAGTTACGACGGCGACGAGCACGAGAACACTTACCGGTGTTCGGACCAGTATAACAGGAAGCACGGCCGTTGGGAGTACGACCGTTCAGCGGAATGGCCCACCGGGTTGGATGACTGATGCTGTGCTCTGATCTTTAGGATTTTTAAGCTTCTCATTTTGTGCTGGCCTTGTGCAATGGTAAGGCCACTTATCTTTGCTTTAAGCATTTTGTTTTACCCATTCATCTATTGTACACTTGGTTCATGAGGTTCCTTCATGTGTCTTCGTATTTGTATGTTTCTGGTTTGTGGGCGTTAAATTTCTGTATGCTACAAATTAAGTACATTTTTGTATGAATTTTCCCGTCTCGGTTTAAACGAAGATTTTTTTAAGAAGGACATGGCGCGTGTGCAATTTTTCTTTCATTCGAAAGGCGTAACTTTTTATGAACTTGCAAAAAATCTTTCAAAACTAACTTATGGGAGAGCAATATTAAAAAGTTTACGGCGACTGGCCTTTACAAACTACTGCATATGCCAGCAGGTAAAGCCGCGGCATCCCCGATCCGTATCACAACTAACGGCCGGAACGTTCAACGTTACACCCGCTAATCGAACTCTTTAAATCTTCTGTTTGCCAAATTATAAAACCGCTTAAATATTTGGACTTTAAATGTACAAAAATTGTTTTGCAAACTCGGAATTTTTCAAAGTTGTAGTATAATTAAGAACTTTAGGTCTCCTTTGAATTTTAATTCAAATGTGATAACACATGTTCTTTTGTTCAGTTTATTGCCGCTATACAACGATTTTCTACATATACGACATTTTTGTTCTAAGGTAGCGAATTGCTAAATTTTTCTCGTTCTTAATAAACAGCGTGGCCTGTACTGCACTTACAGTACTTCCTTCCGTATATAGATATTACCTGTACTTCCGTTTAATACCGGTAACCTTATGACGTATTTATTCCCTACAACTCCATCGTATCTGTACTTACTATGCAATTTCAAGCTCAAAGTGTCACAATTTTTACCATGAACTGGACCCATAAGGTAACTTAACTGACGCATAATTTTCTCATCAGCGAAGCTAAAATAGTACGTACCGGTAAGTAATAAACATACAAAGTTTGAAGGCTTCGACAGGTAATAACCACATCAGAGGCCAGGAGTATTTTTACACCCTATTAATACTATGTATGTGAAAGGAAAAGTCTGTGTGTTTCGCATGAGGGGATCACAGAAATTGCCATGTGTTACACTATAGTGTCTATCGGTTCGCTAAGATCACGATCCGCACCGACTGATAACGTCTGACAAGTACCATTTTTATCTCCATTGGCACATAATTGATAACGACAGAACAGAATTTGTTAGACAAACAGAAGAAATGTTACGGTTTGACAAAAGGTGGCAAAAGCCAAAAGGTGACGGACAATAGGTTGCAAATTGGCACTATAATTAGCGAATTACAGCAAATGCGAAATTAGCCGCTTTAAAAGCAAATAACCCTTTTGCAGCGAATCCTGCTATAATTATCGCACATTTCAACATCATTTTACTGTAATAACGTAGGGTTACATCCGGAACAAACAATCCGAGCCAGTTAGGACAATCTAAAGTGATTGGAAGGTGGGCTAACAATATACTGTCCATTTTGCGGTTCCCGCAACAGCACCAGCTGTTTACTAATTAACTTGGTGTCAAACAAAGCGAGATCCGAATTCTCGTCCAGTGTGGCTGGGAAAATATGGTGAATCGGTACATTGTGCGTGCCAGCAATCAAACTCTGGCTGTCATTAGGGAGCAAACGGCGAGCGCACAGGAATGAGTCACAGACTCTCGTGTTCTCTTCATCAACGATCGCAATTACGTAATCAACTGCAATAAGGTCGCCATTCGTAGTAATAACTATACTTTCGTTTCTCGAGTAACCCGCATTTTTTACTCGTGTGCGAACGAAGATACCATTCTCCACACGACAGCGCTGGAATGTGAATGCTTGGAACTGCTGATCAGAACCAGCAGCTGCACGGTGCAGTCGACCGCTTAACAGCTGAGTAATCGGATGTTCCGCATTAACCGGGCTTGCCTTGCCGATAAATGTGCATCGGTTGGGTGACGGTGACTGCAGGGAAGAATCAATTTCCCTAAAATTTTAAGGTTTGCATTACATATAATTTTTAATGTATATAGGTTAATTTCTGTCCTTGTGATGATTGCTTTTTAGTGACTTTAACGGATTTAGTTCCCAAAGCCAGCAGTAGATATCTACAGTGTATAATCAACTAAATAACAAATGTTGTTAATTTCTTTACCGTGGTATTGCGAGCACCGAACAGATGACCTCCCGAACATCACTGTCCACGCGGCAATTAACTCGCGCTTCGTTTAATTTAATGGCGCAAGCAGTGAGTATATTGGAGTTATTCATTATGTGCTTGGCAGTATTCTGCATTGCGAGAACATTTCTGGATATTTTTCCGATATGGTGTTCCGGTCCATAGCAAGACAAGATGTGCAACGGTCCGAATAACTCAACAGCGTATGCAATATGCTGCGTTAAATGGACGGAATATTTCATTTCGGAAATCCCAAAACATTTTTGAAATGACTCCAAAAACTGATAACAGTGACCACGAAGTTCAACAATATCCACGGGTGAAATCGTTTCTTTAGTGCACAGCCAAATAATCCGCGAAGCGTGACAAAACACTTCGTATACGCTAATTGGCACAATATCCTTTAATATATAAGGCGCCGCATGTTGCATAAAAAAGCGCAGTTCATGCGCTTTCATCCTTTTGTATTCTCCTATGTCTCGGGGCGGTCGGTTGTGATGCGCTGGAATGATGATTTTCATCCAGCGTCTGTTAATCTCTTGTTTTTGGGCTTTTGTCAACGGTATTGCTGAGTCTTGCTCGCATAATAAGCTTAACAGATACTTGGTAACACCTTCGTCAAACTGGTGCATGACGTCCAAAACAAATCCTTCCACTAAATCGAACTCTTGAATTTGTGATAGGACAGTAGGCCGCTTTATTCCTGATGTGAGATGCTCTTTCAGAGCAACATTACGTTGTTTGGTGTTCATAGTTTGCCAAATTGTCGCCGCTTCTATCAACTTCTCGTGTGTTTTTAATTCCGCATTTGGATCATGGGGAAAACAAATCCTGTGGTTTATGCATAAACCGACTTGAAGACAGTACATACACGACTGTTTCGCGCTGTGAGAAAGCTGCCCAGAAACTGCTGATCTCTCCGGTGTGTCAGCTACGTGAATGCAGCAAAACTTGCGACTGATGGTCATTCTCGCCATCGTTCCAACAGATCTAAACAAAAACGTTTTGACAATAAAAATGGTGACCTTTAATACTATGATTTAACAGGGCAAATTTTCTGGGTTTCAAATAACAAAATTTTATGTATAGCAAAATTGTGCAATACTGTTATTATTACTTTTATCATTCTACAGTAGCCAACTCCTTTCAATGGAAATATCTTACAAGGCTAATGAAACAATTTTTTGATTACAGAGTTTTAAAAATTGTGTACCTTTGGGTCTGATTTTATGAGATAAAAGTTTACCCAACCTACTATATAGTAACCTTAATATATTGAAAAAAAGTAGCTTCATCTACAGTTTTTGATAAATCGAGTTTTGGAACGATTTATATGAGAAGGTAAGAACACTATCTATATGTGCCTAATGCTCATTACAGTCTTAGGGTACATGTGGTGCAAGTTATGTCCTGATTCTTTATTTTGTGGGCAGTGCAACAACGGCTACAAGAAGCATGTTTGCACGTTTTGTTGGCGTCCGCCGGCTACCGATCACTTTGGTCGTTTACCCCTTTTCGCCCTTGCTCATTTCAGATAAGCATTTCGGCTAGCGTCTGCTTTACTAACCGTCCCCTGTGATCACCCCGCAATTTCTTTCATTGACAACAAGATTATAGAGAAATGTAAGAAATGTAAGAAATGTGAGAAATCTAAGATATCTAAGAAATCTAAGAAATCTAAGAAATCTAAGAAATCTAAGAAATCTAAGAAATCTAAGTAATCTAAGAAACCTAAGAAATGTAAGAAATGTAAGAAATGTAAGAAATGTAAGAAATCTAAGAAATGTAAGAAATCAAGAAATGTAAGAAATCAAGAAATCTAAGAAATCTAAGAAATCAAGAAATCTAAGAAATCTAAGAAATCTAAGAAATCTAAGAAACAAGAAATCTAAGAAATCTAAGAAATCTAAGAAATCTAAGAAATCTAAGAAATCTAAGAAATCTAAGAAATCTAAGAAATCTAAGAAATCTAAGAAATCTAAGAAATCTAAGAAATCTAAGAAATCTAAGAAATCTAAGGCATCTAAATCTTAGGAATCTAAGAACTTAAGATGATTTTCCCATAATATTTACCCAGAAGATCTGCCCTGGTTAGCGTCGCAGTGCGGCAACATAAATTCATGCGTTTTTCCTAAACGTAATCACTTACAGGTGAAAAACTTTCTTCGTTTTTTTGACAAACTTTGATTTGGTTTACAAGCTCTATCAAGAACGGCTCCCTGTCTTTCGGAAGTTCGCTTCCTGCCCAGATAGTGTGCAAAAACCATACTGGTAGGCGTAATCCAAGCGGTACATTTAGGCACTGGGTAAACATGAGATACAGTTTCTTGTTGGTGCTTTTGCTCAACACAGCACCGTCGCTGTGCATCACTATCACCAGGTCATCCGAACCGGCATTTAGTTTCTGGAAACGCAAGCCATCTCGAACATCGCGCATGGACGTCTCTGGTCTTTCGACACTTCCGCAATATTTTCCAAATTGCTGCATGGTAGTGCTAAGTATGTTTTGCAACGGATTGGTGACAAAATAATTTCCATCTTTATCTACTTCTTTTTTTGTGAAATTTGCACCGCAGCATTCGCACACAAATTTGCCATTTACTTCCGTTAATGCAGAAAAGCACCGAACTTGTTTCACTTTTCTTTCTCCTTGCACCCTAGTGGTTTGAACTTCATTTGGACACATAAATTTGACAACGCCATGCAGGTTTTCTGTGGTCAGATTCGCCGAAGATTTTAATTTAGTTACCGTATCCGGGAACGGACTGTCTTCAGCATAAAAGCGGTTTTTATCTGCGATCAGAGAAATTACTTTCAGTAATTTATTAAGGGTGATGTCGGAAATCCCAGCTTGTTTGGCTATATACAGCAGGATAGCCGAAACATCTTTAACTTTCCAACCGCCATCATTTTGGATGTTTGGATGTGAACACCCCGCTTTTGAAGATGGGACAACTAAAAAAATCGTTTTGATTATGTATTGTACAAGGCTATTAATAACTGCAATACTTGAATTTTATCGTTTTTTTGTTTTGTGCTGGTACGGGGGAAATAACAAGTACAAAATCGTTCTAGTTCTTAGTCATCTTTTTAACCATAATTTTCTTATATGCAATCGTAACTGGAGGCTGGAGCTACACACCTGGAGAGCCACATACATACAAAGCACTGACTAAAGTTACAGCATTGTACATCAAGATTTAAACACTGAACAGACGTACTGTACATGCTTATGCACTTACACATTGTTAGTAAATTTATTTTGGTGTTTCGACTAGGGAAATACTCCGTTCCGATGATGCACTTTAATTATCTTCCCTAAGTTATGACTTCGTGACCGACATCTTCGTAAAACATATCCGTTTTATTGAGCTCAGATAACCTGATCTTCGCTTCGCTTCGGTCGATTAATTATGTCTGGTCAACAAAACTTGTGTTTCTCAGAGAATCGGCATGATAAGAAGTGAATTATTTCACAGTCGTCTTGTAAGGCAGCACAGCTGTCGGTAACTTAGGAAAATGAGTATAATGTTTCCATTGCTTGTATGTACGTATGGATTAATGTAAATCAAAGTGACCATACTGCCCCATGCATGTATGTGCTTGAGTGTGAAGTACAAGAGCAAAAGTGACGGTAATACATCGAATACATTGCTTATCGAGCCGCACATTTGAAAAATTTTGTTGGAAATTTTGAAGTGCCTGTACTGTTATATTTGACATATTTTAAAAATTATATGCCTGAAATATTGTAATAATTTAAAATGTCTGATAAACCTGACATTGACCAGCCCGTTCCCTGCACGGCTACCGCTCCCACGGAAGCCGCTGTTAACGTGATAAATTACCGGGTTTCTAAAAAACCTAGGCGCAGGGAGAGCGGCATGTCCGTTGTCATACCATGGAGTCGCATTATAAAGCCGGCACGCGGCGTGATCTACTCTGACGAAGAAGACTCTGAAAAGTAAGTCCTAATACCGATAAAGTCCACGTCTATTGCACTTCTGATTTGACATACGTAAAACAATTTTTTGCTTCTTTTGATTTTTTATGCCGAGTGATTCGTTAACGTAATCGTATAGGTGGTTTTTGCGCGTAACATACTACGCTTACGCGACTAAAAGTTATACTACGCTTGCAGGCCAAAACCAGCACAAATATCTACTGCGGAAACAAATGAACAAAAAACGTCACCCGCACCTGAGCCGGCTACGAGAATTCCGGACACTGGAAACACTGACGGCGACAAGGATACCGATAATCCGAAACCTACCAGTACAGCGAAACCTGATAGCCCACTGTCGCATCCCATTAAGAGAAAGAAACGTGGGATTTATTAGCACAGAATAGTTTCTGATTTTGTCAACGATGTTTCGAATTATAATCATAACTTCTTGTTACTCGTCCTGCGATCATTCTACATTTGTGTGTTACGTACTGAATAGTAGTGAATTTGATTATGATTACGTACTTAATTGTTTTACTTCGTGTTTCTGCGCTTGGGTAATGCCTCTGTGAAATTGACTAAAAGATTATACTAATACGGATACGTTACTATGTTACATCGATATATGTGATATTGCACTGTGCCGTAATTTTGAATAATTTAATATTAGCTTTCTGAATTGAATTCGCGCAATGCCAACCATTACTAGTACGGTCGTTCGGTTGGACCGCTATAGTAAGGGAATGTCGCTCGTCTATACACAAACACATACTTATATTTTTTATACCGATACTTACATGTGTCGCAATCTGAATATTCTTCAGTGTCTGATGCGCTTGCATCGGATGCGCTTGTATCGTAATCAGAAATGTTGCGATCCGAAATCACTTCATTAATGTCATCATTAGGATTCTCACTAGCATCACAATAATCTGCTGCGCTGTTCTGGTCGCCGGAATTATCATCGTGCATGCGAGAAAGTAACTTCGATGCGTGCTTTTTAGACAGGCGAATTCTTTTCATTATAAAACTGGACAGAAAGTAGATATATTAAACGGCTGACCACAGTTATGACAACGCAGCGGTCGTAAAATTAATTATAATGACGGAAACAGTACTAAGCAATATGACCAAAATAAATTCACATGGGCCACGCCCCGTAGGTATCCAGATTGTATAAAATAATATGGTTGGCTGATATAGTCCTTTGCGGTTGCGGTTGATATGAAAAAAACATTTTTATCAGTTGTTCTCACTGAATCACGTCGCAAGACGTTGAATAAAGTACCATTTCCGTATTTGCGCGGCAAAACGACTCCTTGTTGCTGCATAAACTTTCATCAGCTCTGGCGGTTGAAACCAGATCTTGGCAGTCTGCGCCACTTTCTCTTCAGTGCCGAGTCTGATTCGACTGCTCTCTTTTATTGGAACTTATATGAACGCTAAGAAATCCAGACCGCCTTGTCTAATTAATTAACCGCGTGTTCACACTAATAAGCACAAGATGTCGAGAAAGCGAGCAGGAGATGCCACGTCCGATTTGGACAGTGATAAGGAATGCCCGGATGCGTTCCGTGAATGCATCGATGGTTCTGCAGGCAGAGGTATTTCAATAATTCTGTCTTCAGTGCGTTGGATATTTTGTATCAGATATCCACAAATTTCTTGAGATGAGGTGAATAACATGAAGCATTCTGTGTACAATAGACTATGTCGTTATTGTCTACGAAGAAGACAGCATCGCGCGGTTGCTCCTGCCGGACGAGATTGGCATGGACGGGTTACTGACGCCCCGAAAATCGGCAGATATCTCGGCGGAATACGATGAAAAGAAATGCATCTTCCCGGGGATGTTACTGCGCGCCAAGTGGGATCATCGCAAAAGATACCGGAAGTGCAAAGCCATTGTTATGTGCGTGTCCGAAGATCGCGAAGAAGCAGAAGCTGCATTCCGCAAATACGCCGAAAACCCAGTTGCGGTAAGAAAACCGAGTGTAATTTCAATGGTTTTGCTGTTTAAAAAGTGGACGAGAACACGCATAATTGTTTTAATTTGTACTTTGATTGCGGCCGTACAGTGTACACGTGGGTTATTAGACTGTGCAGAACGTAAGGTGTAATTTCTCTTAGTGTAAGGTGCCGGTACAATAATATTTTAATTCATTAAGCATATATTTTGCATTAACCTTGTTTGTGCATTGTTTTCTACAATAATTTAGTTATTTTTGTTATGAAAATATTATTTGGTAGTGGCGACTATGAGTAAAAACATATTTAAATTATAAGCACCGTTATCCCAATTAAACATAATACCCAGAAAAACCAAAAAGTTCTCAAGCTTCCCAGATCATGAATAATATAGCGGAGATTTGGATGCAGCAGGTATTAATAATAATTAATAATTTCTACATTATGAATCGTCTACCAGTAGTACTGCAGCATCACACGTAAGAGGTTATAATTATTGTTTTAATTGATTATTATTGTTAATCGGTAATTTCTAATGGCTTTTCGGATATGTTTCCGCGCGTCAAAAGCAATTCTGAATTTTAAAAGTAATGCCTGAAATTTACATTGCGAGTCAGTGTTGGCAGGTGCTTTCCCATGAACCACGCCTCTCTGTGCGAGAAAAGCCGGTTTATTCCTCGGCAGCCTGTAGTATGGTGTTTGGCTTCTCTTTGTACTTCTCCATGAAAAATTCATATTTTTGATGCAGTAGGCGACCCGTCATGTCTTTCTCGAACTTATATGCACGCACTCATCTGTTGGCTAAATATTCATTACTTATCTTTTACCTTTACAGTGCAGCGGAATAGTAATTTTTAATACATTATTTAAGGCATATCGGAAATCCATCATTACGAACAATAAGTTATTTGTGAAAGAATAATTCTTTAATCTTCTATGCGCGACGTGCATTTATTTAATGAGGATATGCCACCGTTATTAGTAATGCATTGGCTTACCCTCGTACATGTAAAAAAAGGAAAGTTCTCACAGTAAACGTAACATTAATATAACGGCTTTTAAGATATAGATCTGCAGATCTCTCAGTGTCTTAACGCACGGTCCTGTATCCTGGTAACGGTAAAAATTTTTTCATCTGAAAGCAGAGCAGAGACCGAAAACAGCACTAAATTTTCGTACGGCTGCGGACTGTATCAGCCTAACAGTTTACTGCTACGGCAGTTTACGGCACCTGCTTTCAAAATGTTTGACTGCTACGGCTGCTACGGTTCTGTAGCAAAATACTGTACGGTACTGCATGTTACTACAAAAAACTGGTAGTCTGGTAACTGGTTACAAAATGCGGAACAGCAGGATACTCAAATGAAAATCTCAACAGGATATTCAAAAATGGATTAAAGTGCGAGAATGAAATGAACTACTAATAGAAATCAAAATCTAATTATTTTGGCCCGGTGCAAAACTGCTAAACTGGTATTGCATTAGGCACGAAGACTAAGCAAGCGCAAAGCTTGCAACTAAAATACTGGGCGGCTGCCATAAGATAACTGAACACGCCAATAATACACAGTATTACACACTGAGAATCTAACTGTCACCGCGTAGGTGAGTGCAGCAAGAAATGTTAAAATTCTAAAGTAAATAATATTTAATTTTAAATTAATTTAATTAATTTTAATTTGTCTTACCGTAGTAAATTAAACTACTGTACTGCACTTGCCGTAGCGATAATTTCTACGGCTACGTACGGTAGTCTCTGGACAGTAAAAAATTTTAGTACTGTTACGTACTGCAGTGCAGTACAGTATGCAGTATACGGCAGGACAGTATACTGTTTTCGGTCTCTAAAGCAGACTGCAAGCAATGATGGCAAAGTGCATAGATCCTATATTATCAAATAACGTATGTAATTTATAATCATGCAAAATAAAAAGTCCATAGTCAATATTTCTGATATATGTACTGAACGCATGTACAGTAGCATAAGAGCAGAAATCAAATACTAAAATTATTTTTAAAAAAACATTGTACTGCATGATGCGTCCAGTGCCGACTGATGCGCTATGTGACCTTTGTAAATAAGCTGGCTTTTGCGTCAGAACCCTGGCGGGTGCCAAATCGTACACTTCTGTAGCGTATCCATATTTTGCGGTAAATCCGATGTAAAAAAATGTTATACAATTTCACATTCTCTTCCGTTCGCAGTTTTCACGTTCGCAAAATTTCAAATGTTCGGCTACTTTTAAATAACAGGCAGAAACATTATGTTGGCCCTGAACCGTGATAATTTGTAATAATGATCATAGAGCGGTATTTAAAAAAATGGCCCGGTACATGGTGTCACAAACGGGATAAATAAACTCAGACTTTTACTTGCGCGCACCCCGAATTACTTTGTTGTTATACTTTACGATCCTGCATATTCGTGTGCGGCTGTTGATCTCACAATTTTTAATTGGCTTGGCGGATTTTTCTAGCCATGTTTTTCTAGCCAGCCGGGCTATTATACGTAATATAGATCGATTACCTTGATAATTTTGTACATTATGGAATAATAAAAATATGGATTTATTAACACCATAAGCTATAATAACTACAAATATTACTTGAACCTAAATTACTAAATAATAAATCAAGATACTATCGACAAAAGTAATTAACACAAAACTCGTCGACATTAGATTTTTATGTGGCACTACAAATCGCACATTCGCATCTGTTTGTTTTTACAGTCGCCCGCATAGTGGTCGTTAACGAGCGTTAAGGAACTTAATTTTGTAGCTGCGTAACAGCATTGTTGTCAACCAAACTGCAGCGCCGGCATCTGCACCGACAGAAAATCTTGGAGAAAACAGTGTGAAGTCATCGGAAACGACGGCTGCGGACACGCAGTGCAAACGTTTGCAACAGGAGCAAGAAAATCCCGGAATTTTCAGCGCTGGGAGTGGGCACAGCGGAGCAGCGGCTGTTCAGCAAGACAGCCGGTCCGGAAGCGCGGACATGTTTGCCATGTTCGAAGAAAGTCCAGACGAAACGCAGGCCGACTCGAATTCCGGATCCAGCAAAGAAACAGACGAAGGCGCAGAACTTGCTCAGCTGTTGAGATTAAAAGATAAACTTCGAGAAAAGGCACAGCGCATTCAAGAGAAGAGGAAGGTAATGCATTAATTCTAACAGTGCTTACGAAGGTTGTAAAATACATAATGTAATTAAGACCGCAATCGAAATCGTAATCTTTATTACGATTTATGTCATGACAATAATTATAAAACAGTGCACTCGGGAGATTTTCAAAATTTTTTATGTCTTCATTAAGAAGTAAAGTTTGTATATGTACACGCACTAACCAGAGTACAAATTCAGAAAAATCTGAACTTTCGGGAAAGCAAAACAATTATATAAGATGCTTAAAAATAATTTCATGTGCTGTGGTCAACAGGGCGTGGCAAAAACAAAATTTTGAAATTTAATAAGTGTTACAGTGTGTTGTGGACTTGTAGCTATAGAAAATGCAGCGCATCATACGCTAAATATACATATATAGAGTCTGTACGAAGGCAGCTTATAATGGTTATTCCTGCAAAAATTTTAATTTTATCTGTGCTGCTCGCTTATGGTAATAGCTGTTTCGCTTTTAGCGGGTTATGAATCTTGATCGGGTTCTACTGCTTCTTATTTTATTCTGTGTTAGCATTTTTTTATCTTGTTACAAACTCTAAGTAACAGGCGCGTATAGATCTATCTCGACATAAACAAGTGGAAGCATGCGTTGCACACCATTTACAAACCAGTTTCGAAGGCTGCTGAATGGTGTTATGACTTACACGCACTGTTCGAAAAATTGCTTACTCAAATTAAAGTAAATCGTTTCTACTAAAAAAGCAAAGTGTAAACTGTACCACAAATGTTACAGTGTTACTCTTCAGTGTGTCTTTACTTAACTTTTTCTGGAGATATCTCTAAAACCGATGAACAACGATTACCAAGCGAGCAGCATAAATAATAATTTTGAACAAGTACAATGAAAACAGGCCCGTTAAGATTGTTCGGTATACCGTTATAGTTATGCCGTATGACGCGATGCATTACTTACTTGTAGGCTACAGCATAGTTTAGGATTTGCATTTACATTTTCCCTGGGCCACGCCCATTGGCCATGGCACATGAAAATAATTTTTTTAAACATTCTACATAGCTTTTCTACCTTTCTGTCAGATATGATATTTTTCTGAATTTATAGCCTCAGTATGTGCACGGTGAAGCAGACATTTTCTGTACGTTAGAGAAAGTGCATAATTAATACACGATTTTTTTCCACTTCATAGAGGTCAACGAAAGGCTGGCATTGCTGCTTCCTTCTGCGTCCAAGGGGAAGTCAAAAATGGGTAAGTTAAAAAATTGAACTACAAAAAGTACAATATGTTAATAATTGCATTTGCATTTAATTGCACTTGCGAGCGATTCACGTTTATGCAAACAAATCATTCGGCTGCAAATACCGTAAAACTATTCACAAAATAACTTGTGGGTGCGCGAAGGCTGACATTGCCGCGAAAGTGGGTAAATTTTAAAAGTAATTATATGCCGACACGATTTCTTATTCTATTTCCTGCTTTTTTTATGTATAAGTATACGAAGTTTCTAAGTTGTAGCAAAATTTTCTAAGACAATACTCATTCTGCAGCTGTCAACCATGTCCCATTCACTTTCTTGATGACGGAAATGGAGGCCAAAAAGTACGGCTATGTGAAACTGGATGAAGAAGGCGACATATACGTTTGCGCTGCGAAGTTGGGCGAGCTGAGAGCAAATCCCAAGATCACACGGGCTTCGAAGTATGCCAAAGCATTGATGAAGGTCATCATGGATTACGAGAATTTGGCCATTGCGTTCAAACACAAGCAGAAAGGAGTCGGACTGGCAAAGGTTTTGGGCAGAAAGAACTGGGCAGCATTTTGGAGTAAGCCGACGTTTTTCCTTTTTATTAATTAATACAGTCCAAACAGTGTAATTAATTTGACTGATAATATCAAATTATTAATCATCCCGATAATGCCAAATCAATGACTAACCAAATTATGTTTTAACAATTGACAGATCATGTGAAAGGGTACCAGCGTCGCATGGTCAGAAAGGATCCAACCTCTAAATGGACTGACTCTATGGACATCGAAAGAATCCAAGGAAAATTACGTAAGAGCTATGCTGACCGGCTGCGTACGTTTGAAGGAACCATGTGAAGTGAGTTGGACAGTGGCATTCTCCCTGGCACTATTTTTTGGGACTGATGTGGCCGAATTTTTTGCTGTTATTAAGTATCACATATACTTGTATTCAACGTTCTGTTACTACTTCTGTTTGTTGAGTTCGCATTTGCGTACTATTTCCATAACGATTTTACATTGTTTGTGACGAAACCATCTGACCGTCTTTTGTACCGCTTTGTTAGCTTATTTTTAATTTTTAAATGTTGCGCTGTTGAAACCGGACTTTATAATAATTTTTAATTTGCCGAATTTCGAAATTGACAATCATCTTGTGCTGATTCCATCTTGTGTCATTGCCGATCTCGTTTTGCTTAATTAATAAAGTGAGGATAGTAACACAATCCGTAAGAATATTCATGTTGAGAGGCAGTCACCACCTAACGACTCACCGGCAGCTTTAACAAGCAAAGTGTTTCTATTAAATAATCAACCAATGGAAAATTACATGGCAGATGCAACAAATTTTGACCAAACAGAACAAAATTTATAACCGTACAGTTTATGTCTGAATGCGACAAAATATGACCCGTTACAAAATTTGTTTTTTTCCGCCAAAAAAGTGCTGATTTAAGGGGTACTGTGACCCGCGCAACTGCGGTGGCTAAAACATGTGTTTACATGTGCAGTTATATGTATGAATCACCCATAAACTTTTAATGGGGACAGATTATCTACCCAGCTAATCATTAGGGTGTGCGTCTGTCTACCGTAGACACACGCACACCCTAATAATTAGCACTGCCTAAGGACTGTCCAAGGTGGGCCGATAAACAATCTGAAGTGCCGACCTCGGCCGGATATGCAGTACGCGGATATCGGGCGACTGCTGGATCAACAGTCTATCGGACAATTAACGATGCGCAGCCATCCGGGGTAGAAGGGCATCAGAAAGGCAAACATTTTTCGCTGGCCCCGTAAAAGAGATGAATCCGTATATACAGAGAGATGAATCCGATGTAAAAGAGATGAATCCGATGAGGTAAATACAGTATGTTATTTATGTACACATGGTAAACCGCACACCGGAAAACCAATAAGTAATGCAGACTTCGGAATTCCCATTGGTATCATGATCAGCGTGTACGGATGCGATGTGGCCATGGCACAAGATCACAACCCCCAAGTACTGTCGGTCTGTGTATTGTGCCGGTTCCAACCACAAAAATATTGTGCAAGTTAGATTATAACTTCTAAAATACCATACACGTTTAGCTTACCTAACAGTACCCAGCAGCCATGCGTAAATGAAAGTAATAATGTACCCATGACCGATCCGCTTCCTTGTTACGTTTCTACAGACAGTAATCAGTACTATAATCAGACTGTAATCTGTACTACTGTAATCAGATAATGCGGCGTAAATTAAAGAACATGAAAATAACCAAACACCTTAAAAATCTCTTTAACCAATACATATAGGTGAATTATGACATAAAAAGTGAAAGCAAAAATGTTCCAACATTCCACAAGCGGCCATGGACGACTAAGAGAAACACCTTAACCAATTTCTCCAGCACATCGTCAATCATCCAAGCCGGTGGGCCATTCCGATTTACGATCCACCCGCAAACGGCCCTTTTCCCTGTAATATTCATCCGTCATCCGGTAATGATACTCATTCTGGCTGCACTCAAAATTGTCGTCATCCCGATATCCAGAACCATCGCATGCAGCCGGCACTTGGTGCTGCAGTGGCAGACAGACGGTCTTCTGTACAAAATCCCCTCCAGCCACTTCCGTCTGCAGTTGCTGCGACGTCGGCACCTCCACCATGATCCACTGGTTAGCCTCGGCATTGTACACCTCGAAGGACATCAGCGCCCGGTTCCGTTTATTATCCCCGTCGACGGGGTCGTTCCGCCGTACGCCCAAATCTTCCCGTCCTTGATGAAGACGCAGTGATGATAGCGCGCCACGTTCAGATCCGCAATACGCTCCGGTTCGCTGTTTGCGTGGCTCAGCGCGACGCGGTAGCAGGCCGCGGTCGCGTTCAGCTCGACTTCCCAGTAGGACTTGGTATTCACACAGCCACCCGTGAAGTACAAATAGCCTTGAAAGACGATGAGGCCGCTGCGATGATGGCTTTTCGCTTGGTCCGCCCAGCTGGTGTGTTTCGTCCACGTGTTGCTGGGGATGTCGTAAAATTCCACCCAACTCTGTGGACGATTCTCGTGCTTCGCCTCAACGGCACCAATCGACAGAAAACAGATTCGGCCTTTAGGAAGCGGATACGCCTGCATTGTGCGACTGCAAGCGAATAAGTCTCATAAGTACTGGCACAGCTGCACTAACTCCCACGATACTAATTCAAATGTGCACTGGATCAGCTACTGTGAAAACTGTATTGGGAAGTCAAGACCGCGGTACCAATATAAAATGCACAGTTCACCTAATGAATTACAGCGCTCCTAGTACCACTAAAGCTCCTTGATATTTGTTAATACCTAATTTTGTTATCTACAGCAGAGTTTCGGCCTCAAAGGAGAGTGCTGGATCAATGAAATAAAAAGACTGGAAAAATTTGTGTAGTTTACGCTCTTCAAACCGATAGGCGAAATATGTGCAATCGACAAAAGCATCTGTGGCATCTTGCGGAGCTCGTTGCAGAATAGATTTACCTCATATCTTCAACATAGGCGTAACAAGGAACAGACCTGCACTTACCGATTGTATCGAAAATTTACAGCCTCGATGTCACGCATGCACGCCCGGCCGTCAGTAATCTCTTCGAACCGTATTCCTTCCTTTCTCAGCTGCTCGACCGTCTCGACTTCCACCCACCGAGTTCCAGCTGGAGCCGGCTGTTCGCTTTCCTCATTCAGAAACTGGATCAGCCGTCGCGGTTTCTGCCCAAACATGTAGTCCGGAATCTGCCCGATATGCCGCAGCTGTCCCGTGGCCACATCGAAACAGTACCACACTTCGCCATACCCACTCTTCGCTCCACACGCCCAGTAGATCTTGCCTTCCACCGCCGCGGCACATATGCATTCGCTTAATGGTGCGTTGACAATCAGAGTGCGTGTACTGCCTGTGGTGCAGTTCACCGCCACCAATTCCTCTTGCGACGAATGCTTCGTAATACCGATGACCAGTTCACGGCCAACGGCCACCGCAAAATAATAGGCTCTGGTTTCGGGCACCCTAGTAACGTTACCCAACGTCGCCTGCAACGGCGAGTCCAGCTTGACCACTTCGTTGCGGATGAAGTCGAAGCGGAGGAGCTGGTCCGGATGGCCTGTGCGCATGTGGTAGAAGATGATCTCTTTCGGAATCGCGCGCTGGAGTGACGCTTCAGCGCCCAGCACACCGCGATGTCGGTCGTCACGAATTCGAGTTAACGCTGCCTGGGTGGAACCAGTAACTGAGGCTATGAGAGAATCAATGTCCAGCTGGTCCCACACGATGCACCGATCAAGCAGCCGGTACATGCGCTCGGTGGCATCGTGCCTGCACCAGCGCACTATCGCCTGCAAACATGAACTGAGTAGACAGTTAGAATTTTTTGTTATCTGCACGCTAGCCATTCCCGTAGCAGTAAGTTCCTTCCAGTAACAAACCATAGCTTAATTACCACAAATGACCCGGTTGGTTTATTGAACATATATATGCCCAGGAATCCAGAAAACGCACCAACCTGATAAACTACAGCCTCGGAACTCGGAGTGTATTCTTCATTGGTCAGCAGGTCGGTGATCTCTTCCATGCTGCATTGGAGGAACGCCTCCGAATCGGTAAACTGTGGGCGGCGAGGATGCTGTTGAACAATTTCCGCAATGGCCAATCTTTCCAAATCGACGAGGCCATCTCGACGAGCCAGACGCCACAGACGGAACAGGTTCTCAGGTCGCTGCGTTATCTCGCGTAAGATTTTCTCGGCCGTTTTCACTGCTTCGTCCATCTGCAGGTATTTGGCGGCCATCCAGACTTTGACAGCGTCTTTGCGGTCCACGGTAAACGTGGTGTCGCACGCATTCAGACTTTCCACCAGTTTGACCAACGTTTCCAGATGGACATTCTCCGGCTGTTGCAGGTCAATACTGGCCGAGGCGCTTTCCCGGAAATCCCCACCCAACATGGCGGCGAAGTACGGTGACCCTTGGATGAGGGCATCCTTGTTCACGGACAACGTTATACCGTTGATTCGAAGTTGGATCTGTATTTGGTTTTCCTGCTGGTGAACATGCGCGGTCTTCAATTTCTTTGCGCAATTTGTATCCATAGTGGCGAAAAAAAGAGAATATGCTACCCAACCAAACGTCGCAGAGAGAAAAAACTGTTCGTTGCGCAAAACTGAGCGACGAAGTAAACTGAAATTGCAATCAAGTAACGCTTAGAATCGGACGCGATGAAATTGACAAGATCAGGCAGGAATATTTCACTGTACATAAAACAGGCTCTCCCGCTGACCTACTGGTACTAATAAAGCAGCACACCAGCTGAGTGGCCTAGCGTGGAAATTTCTCGTTAGCAATGGGTACGCCTACCACAAGGTGCGAGCAGCTGAAACAAAAGAAACACGGCTAACTGGTGACCTTCGTGCAAAGATGGCGCTCATTGGTCAGCGTGGATTTCGGCGGCACGGCCGTGACGGGGCAGCCACCAGCGCGTAGGGTCTCGTATGAGCACAGAATGCGATTACGGGAAAATGCGCCGAGATTTCCTGATCGATGGCACTTAATAATATTATCTCAGGAAGAACGGTTTGTTGATCAATACGATTACGAAAAAAAACGTGTTTTCGCAGTCGGTTTCGGTGCCAAATAGCGCAGTTAATAAATATTACATCCAAAAATTGTTTTGCAAACTCGGAATTTTTTTAAGTTCTATAATTTAAGTTCTATTTAATTTTTTAAGTTCTATGTTGCATTTTTAAATTTCCGTGTGGCATGTCACATTTTAGTCTCTTTAGCATGCTCTTCAATGCCGTTGTTCTACGATTTTTCACTAATACAACTTTTTGGTTCTAGGGAACGGTGGTGAACTGCGAGATTTTTTCTTTTTCTTCAGGCAGCATACATTGTAAAACGCAAAATCTGCATATAAGCACAAGTATTTTGTTATAGATCTAGTTAATAAAGTAAGGTTTTTTCTTAAATCTACAGTTATGTTGCGTTCATGGCAATTTGTCCAAACAGCGAAAAGGTATTTGTTTTAAGCCAATAAGCCGATAAAAAAGCACTACCGTATTCTCCACTTTTACCGTTAATCATTTAACGCGTTTATTCGCTCTGCGCATCCCTTCGACTTACTGCATATTTTACTGTAACCTCTAAAAATTTCGAGCTCGAAGTGCAACAGTTTCTACCATGGAAGTGACGCATATAATTTAATTTTCTTACCATCAAAGCAAAAACAGTAAGTAAAAATCATAGTATGAAGAGTAATAACATACCCGAATCAAAGAGTTTATGCCGGTGTCTTGGTGGTCAGACGCCCGCCAGAACGATGAAAATGCACTAACTGCCAGCGTCCTTCGCGTTTATGCCATACACGGCTCTCCTCAAAAGACTGCGTTGATACAACACCCGATCTGTAAAATGCCATTGAAATGGATTGGAATAAATTACACGTATGGAAATGTTTCCGTTTCTTGAATTCCTCACTTGTCAGTAGTCTGGATCAAACGGATGTAGGCGATCGAGGCCGCATCCTCGCCTAGGAGGTGAACTTGCGGATTCACCAGGGACGTTTGAACAGACTTGGATCCACGCGGTGTATCTGTGCGTAGTGGAAAATCACATTTGTTCATTTTTTCTGGGATTTCCGTATGAATTAGCGAAAAGCCTACGATTATCGAAGTAAAACTGATGGAAATCCATCCCGGTTACAAGATGCCCCAGTGCCTCTGGTTCAAATGCAGTAAGCGAAGGATCACAGAGTTTTCTGCAAAAAAATTTCAGCATCCAGTAGGTAAAGGTATCCACATTGTAACTGGGGAAATAAACAAGAAATAAATGAGCTTTAAATTTCATTCGACTTAGCGTAAAATATAAGCGCTACAAATACGAATTACCGCAAAGAGTACTTACGAATATGATTCGAAATCTCCCGCACTAATAAAATCTAGAAGGGATTGAGTGATGCTTATAATCATCCGCTTTTTTGTCCACCGAAGAATTCTCATCAGCATGTTTTTTTAGTGCAAGATCCATCTTCTAAAGTATTGGATGAAGTTTCTTCACTCCCCGTAACGAACAAACCTGTCAAAAGTAACCGTCTTACCGACAGTAATCAGCACTCAGCAGGGTATAAGGATTAACAAGTATTTTAAAGTACACAAACGGCATCTACCGGATATACGCGGATATCGGGCGATCACTGAACTATCAGCCTATCAGACAATTAACGGTGCGTAACTATCCGGGACAAAGGGCATGAGAAAGTAAACATTTTCGCTAGGTCCGTAAAAGACTAGATGAATCCGGTGGATAATATGTACAAATTCTGTACCGCTGTTCCGTACAATCGGTAAAAGAAGGACTTGGAACTCAAATGCTGTTCAACCCGTATGAGAGCGATGTTTAGCTATAAACGTATCTGTTGTACTGACAACCGAAAGTATATAAGTACCGAAGCTGATGACGGTATACAACTTCACACCACAATAATATCCTGATTTACCTTCCAAAATTTAATAGTATTATCATGCACAGAGTTTGGAATTTTTGTTTACAGCTAAGTGTCACAAAACTGAATGTAATCTATGGTGCAACCAACGCTGTCATAATAATCATAACAGCTTTATTTCTCTCCAACAGTTTGGAATGAACTGTATCGTACCGAATTCGACCTAGGCTCAGCACCTTGTCCTTTTTTTAAATGAGAAAGCAGTTTACAGCATTATCGTACAAACTGCAACGGCAACTGCTATATTAAAGCATTACTATGATAAGCTACCGGCTCATTCCCGAAACCACTGCGTACATAGCACATAAAATCATAACTACCGCTGGAAAACTAAGAGTCCTCAAGGTTACTGCCAGCGTCAGCGATTGTAATCCCTTATTGGTGGTCACCGTGGATCGACACCAGGTATTGTTGTCCTAAATATAGCAGCAGTTGAATCATTTTCGGTGTCTGCTTAAATTCCGATGAGAATCAGCAAGTGCCTATGCAAATGCGCACCCCGAATTATATAATACAATGTCGTTGTTTTCGTTTGAACCGTCTGATTTCCTAGCTAGACAGCGCTGAACCTCTGTCTGAATACTGTTGACCGGTGTCCCGGTATCCATAGGTGTCGCCACCAAATAAAACGCCGTTTCCCCGTTGTTAAAGGTCAGATATTGAAATGGAACTTGGAGACTGGAATCCCGATATACATTTACTCTGCAAAACATTAAGCCGTGAAAATAGCTCAAAGGTAAAACAGAAAACTGCGTACCTGTACGGTACAACGATGGTTTCCGAAATATCCTCAAACGGAAGAACATCCCCGCTGTTAACATCTCCAGCCTGCTCCGGTCGGATCCATTTTCAAATAGCAGCGAATGGGAATGAGGAATTGATCGCGATACTCAATCTGCACTGCGCCGATATCCACTTGTTCACCCGGGCCACCAAGACTTTAGGATAAGGTGTAGTTATCTGTCTAATAGAAAATCTTACAAGTCGCTTTTACGCAGATAATGCACATCGCACAGTACATCCGTGTTGAAGATGCGCGGACAGCGTGTGGCATCAAAGACAAATTGGAAAAAATCCGTGGAACGACTCTGGATGTCGTTTTGTACAGCACGACACTGCTGGTCAGCAGATGACGGCGGAATCATCAGCGATTGGTTGACGACTTGTGCGGTCCATGTGCCGTTGTTCCAACCGGCTAGCTTCTGCTTCACGATGGACACGTTCATGGAGGAGGAGCCACAGTGTGCGGCTATCTGCGGAATTGCTGTTAAATCGACAATACACTTTTAGGGTAGGGAAGATCAAATGCATCCTGCAAATTTATTGTATGGAATACCGCGAGCCACATTAGCTGGTGGCTAAAATCGCTTGTTTACCGATATAATTTGCAAGAACTTATTTAACTCTTCTGTTAAGCAGTGAAGTTTACGGCAAAAAATTAAACTCTTCTGGACACCGAGACAACTAACTATAAACGAAATAAATGACAGAGCAAACTTGCATCGTTCAGTTTGGCATATTAAGGTGCTTCCGTACGAGTCCAACTTTATATACTTTTGTGGTACAACAAAACTAGACTTTTCTCTAGAAATCCTGTTTTCTAACGTGAAAATTCAGTCGTGTTGTGTCGTGAACGCTTTTATGATAACACAATACCTTATCACTGGTTTTTGTATTCCGGATCGCTTGTTGTTTATACGGTATGTTTACCAATACCTTGCGACAGTGTTTGGCGAAAACTCAAATTTCGGTAAACGGGAATGCTGTGTCTCCCGTTTTGAACAAGGAAGTAACTTTTCCTATTTATTTGTATAATTATCCCATACGCTAAGCGAGCTCATTACACTGCGGCTGTGCAAATCAACCCGCGACAGTAAAGTGTGCTTTCCACAGCTTTCCTCACCTTCCAGCGTGATATCAAACTGCTCTGCTCCCGCCAACGGAGGCCCTCACAAACGTGATATTGACCGACACCGCCACCGGGCTGATAATCACAGTGCGCATATCGTTCTGCTGCCCGCAGAAGCGCTCCTCTCTAACCCGCACATCTACCATCCCGGCAGGTTCGATCCGCTGATACTGGAGAATTTGCCGGATGATCACATGGTTGATGCTGTTACACGCTATGTTCGCCGGGGTGTTGGGATATCGTACCAGCGGCTGCTGTCTAAATGCAAGTAGACATACCCTGCACCAGGAACTCCATACTGCACTGGTTGGTCGGGCCGACACGGGAGCGGTGGAAAATACTACGGATCTGCGAGGCCCGTGGGCAGGCGCATACGACGGTGGCGTTGCAGGTGATCTCGCGGATGTCATTGTTGCCAACCAATGGCGGTGCCGGGAGCGGTTCCGGAGTAAGCTCTACGAGATCGATGGTTTAAAGATATATACTCGACGTTGTTTTGCATTCCGGACATCTTCACAATATGAATTCACCGACACACCATAGAGGCGGTACACTGTGCGTGCTGTTCCACTTTAGCAAGTTTGATAAGCTTTATAAAAAATAATTATCAAGTAATCAACTCTTAGAGCTGAGTAGTGAGGTGGATTGTAGAACAACGCGTAGAATAGATGATCTCTGGTGTCCAGTGTGCGAATTTATATTGTGAAAAGTCTGGAATGCGAAAACGTCGTAAGCGTTTCGTTGTGCACTAAAGCTTCCTAACAAGCTTTATTGCATGTAGCCTAAACGAGTATTAAATCTGCTCATTACCGTTGCACGTAAGGCTGATGAGGAATTCCGTCCGCACTGTGTCTGCTGTCTTATTTCCGCAAACTGACACATGGAGATATCGTCAGCATCATCTATCAGCAGCAAAACAAAATACATGTGTTATATGTATTATGTATGTTTTATGTGTTATATATTTCGTTAAGGAGAAATCAGTGAGTGTTTCCCGCATTATACAGTCTGAAGCTCATGATTACTGTGGCCGTGGTCCGTGTGCAATAAGAAAGTCAGAATGTTGATCCAAATTAAATTTTCATAAAAACTTAAAGCGGATCAGCAGTGATCTGTAATCTGTATTATAAGATAATTCACTGACCGGGACAGGAGACAATATCTACCGACGCATAGCCGGGTGATGGGGCGCCGCTGGCGAATCGGATCGACACTACATTATCGAAGCCGAACTTTTGGCACAGCAGCCGTCCCAAACGGCTGGGCGAGCTGCGAATTGTGACATTGGATGAGCACGTTTTCCACCACGTGTTGTGCGTTGGTGCGAAGCCTTCCACTTGACCGGTTCGACGATTGCCTCCGTCCTCCGTTATTGCCGCCTGAGCCCAGCGAACTTGCAGCTAAAAACGTATATGGCACCATTAAGCAGATTGTATTAAAAAAGTGATCTTCATGTACGTTTTTATGCAAAATTTCAAATTTAATGAGGATCGGTTCGATAGTAAGGCTTTTGGTACCCCTCAGTACATTTAAACTTTTTGGCATTTTATTTCACCCATAACTTCCCAACGGAATGTTGCGCGCATGAACGGTTTTCACGCCAGCGTATGCAAATCATTTGGCTACAGAATGTCACAAACATAACAAAACCTGTTTGATAGTGCGCGAAAATGAACGTTTTCGTCCGTGTTCACGAATGTTCGTTATGATGTACCGGCACAGTTTCCTAAACGAAACGTCAACGCGTTAAAATACCGTGAAACACTCACCTGAGAAGAAACACAATGCAGATTAAAAATCAGGAAGATGACAACAGATGCTTGATACATCCACATGATGGCTTTGTTTATGTACAAAATAATTCATTTAAATGGACACAAAAGATCCGGAAATCGTCGCTTAGTGAAAATCTAAAAATTCTGTATGTTATTTCGCACGAGCGCTTAGAAATTACTGCAGTTATCCATATAGTGAAAATTATCGTAGCGGCGCAAGAAAAACTTCAGGTAACCAAGATACTCGGAAATGCCGCACAACGAAGCATTCAGCGTGCTAGCGGAAGTGCGCGTTTCGATTGATAACCGCTACAAGCTGCGTTGTGCTGCTATCGGTTGCCCTTTATCGGAGCTGTTCAACGCTTATCACCAGCTATGCAGTAATGAGAGGAAGTGATTTGTTGCTTTGCAATGCATTCATCCGGCTTCGTATATTGACACTTTGTAATGATAAACATGTACCACGTAATATGCTGCACAACATCGCTAAGCGGACGGTAGTATCGTGGTTTTCCCATAATTATTTCGGTAAATGATAAAGTGTATTGTGTCGAATGTCTCGCAACGTTACTCGTTGGCAGTTGGCACATGAATGTCTGGATATCGCATATTTTTATTACTTCTAAAAGAGCCAATAACAACCGTTGAAGCGGTGTCGCTTAAGCTGCCGCCCTCAGGCGCTGCAAGGAAAGTACTTACTCTTTAAGTCTCCAAAATCAGTTCTCCGCGGCAAGCGCAGTGGCGCACTTTGTAATCTTTCTGTTTGCAGTTTGTACGATATTAAGATACAAAACACATATTTGCGAAGGCTCTTATTTTTCGCACTACAAACTGGTTCATAAGTTTATCGTTTTATTAAATATTTATTTTCAAAAATATTTATTTTTTTAATATTGATTTATTTCTGAATTTTCTGTTAGTTTTGAAAAACGATAAAATTTTTGTGGAATATAATCCAGAATTCCAACGCTAGAATTTAAATAAGTAACACTTCTGCGCTTACAAAAAAATTTAATTTTTTTTATAATATGCAATTTATAATAGCTAAATTGTAATAAGTAGTTAAAATCGGCATTGCATAACAAAATCGGTTGCAAATAAGCAGCAAAACTGCAAAAGGAATTTTTTTAACAGCTGCTTTACTGTTGACAACTTCAGTGCTACGTCAGCGACGTTCACGGTACCGCTTACGCGAGTGGCGGTCGCAAGTATGATGTGGCCCAATGAGATTACTGTAATTCGACTACGAGTACACTGCGCAGTGAAAATAAAAACGATAATGTCGATATTTTTATAATTTTATTATTTTGATTATCAAGATTCAAATTCACACGTTGCTACCTTTTGCTTTTCCTCCCCTGATTTTCTATGGAAAAATTATATTGCAGTCAAGGAATGATTGAGCGCCAATACGTAGGATCGTGAGCTGCTCGGAATCTGGAAACGACTGATTGATTTGGAAACGGAGCTCCGCGATGTGATCAGTGTGGGTTCTTCAACGTGATGTAGCCTGCAGCAACGATCAACGCGCATTCCAATTCCACCGCTGCGTCCCCCTGATACACCATGAGCCTATCGATTCGTCTGCAGTTTCTGACGGGCGGTCGGAGGTGGTGGCGGTGGATGGGACGACGACGGTGGCCGCGTTGTACGATGAACATGTGGCGGCGCACATTAGCCCAGGTACGGGGGACGGTGTGCACAGCGCCACCGCCCCGTGTTACTGCTGGCGTATTTCTGTTTTCTCAGTTTTCTGTTCATTCTTTCGCTGTTTCTGACTTGAGTTTCGTTTGTTTTCTTGTCGATTCGTGTAATCCGTTTTATTAGTTTTCTTGTTTCTGAAATTTTTTAATCTGCTTGGTGTCTTTCTTCGTTTTGTAATTTTTTGTGGTGATCTTAGGGATTTTTCCTTTTTTGGTGTTTTTGATGATTTTAATTTTTATTCTTTGTATGAATTTTCTATCGTTACGTTTGATTGACCGAGTGAGAGCAGGTAGAGATAACAACGTTTACGATTTACGAGTACATTTACCTTAGATTTTTAAGTATTTATGAGATTGATTATGTTGTAAAATTAATTGGTTATTTATTGCTGATTTATGGAGCGGTTTAGGATGGCCGATTTTGTCGCTCCTGTTTCAGGGTTCCTTAAAAAAAGTTCCAAACGATACTTTCCTGTTTGGCGTAGCGATTACGGCCATTTATCGGTGAAAAATTTTTTAATCTTTTTTAATAAATTTTTAAAAAATAATATAACTGTAATAATTATAAAAAAAATAATAATGAATAATTAAATAAAAATTAATGAATAATTACATGGTAATAATACTCGCATTGTTATTGAATTATAATACGGTAACATACGTTTATGATATATCAGCAGATAAAAAATGCAATGAATTTTATAAAAATTCCATGAACTAATATAACTGGTAGCATCGATAAAATAACAACTGAGAAAAAAAAGAAAACATTTTGAAATAAATCATTACTGGCCTGCTCAATGGAATTACGATAATTATGTTAATCATATCACATCACTAATGGTGATTATGTTTGCATTATTTAAATTATTTTTATTGTGTATTTTATTTTACGCCTTGAATTACGTCACTTGAAATTTGTGTTTTCTATGAATTTTTCAGGACAGACCGGTCAGCTTCTCTACATGGGCCGCGTCCTGGCGCCGCCCACGTCCCGTCTGGCCGATCACGGCATCCACGCCGACACCGTGGTAGGTTTCTCCGCCGCCCCCAACCCGCCGCCGACAGCGACCCCGGGGCGGTGGATCCCAACTACGTGCCGCCGGGTCTCGGACACGGTCTGATGGTCATGGGGGGTTTCGCGTTGCTCGCCGGATGGATGTACTTGTTCTACGCCGGCGAGGAGAACGAGAATGATGAATGGGAACTCAACGTCCCGGCCTGTCTGTGCCTGGCCATACTGTCCGTGACCTTTCTGCTCATTGGCAAAGCCGCGCGAATATTCTGAATAATGCGTACTTTGAGATGCTGTAAAATATTTGTTTAAATTGGTCGGAGATTTTATTGACTATTGTGGATTTTATTAGTGATGCGGGAAAAACAACACAAATAAATGGAAGGTGGTGCCGTTGTGGACTGCCGATACTGAAGTACTGCAAATCTCGTAATTATGTCAATAAATTAATTGGCGAAAAACCGCGGCTCAGCTCTGCACCTTCGAAATGTTTTATAACAGATTTAATTTTTGTTTACTAAATTTATTTCTCACTTATGCAGCATGGAGCACAAACTGTTTCGTAACAAGGAGGTAAATAAGTAAAGATAGGTGAATAAATAAATAGGTAGAGAAAGCTCATCTCAGTTCTGGACCTCCGAAATTTTTTATACTTATATATATACATAATTATAACATATTTGATTTTGTAAATTAATAATAAATGAATAGTAAATTCAATGTACAATAAATATTTTTATTTAAACAGCATATTGGCCAGGGCAAATTACATACATTTGTTTGTTTTCCACATTTTACCGCCCTGAATGGGAGTTTTTATGGTTAGCTGTGCAGAAATACGCGCACTAGTATATCTGCACTTTTTTTAAAAATCAGAAAAGTTTTAAAGAAAATTAAAAAAATTGATCAGTATTCTATTTATTAATTTAAAAAAAATCTTTCTTACAACATCTGACAGCAATAATTAAATGTACTGTACTGGATCATCACGTACGCGTGCTTACTATGTATTTGACCTTTCCTTAGCAACGAAACATGTACGTACGACCCAACGATTCATTTGCTAGCAGTCGGAGATATCAAAAAGCAATAATTTAAATCTTTGCTTATTTGTTGCGCGTTGTGTGCCCCGGTGAGCTCGTCGTACTTCATTCACGTTTTTTTCAATTGAGAATACTTGGTATTCCGTTAAAAAACGCCCGTCGGTGGAAAAACAGTGTATACTCCGTGATTATCATGTCGCGTCTGTCGGCTATTATCGGCCTGGTGGCCCTGTGTGTCGTGCTCCTCCTCCAGACGTACCCCTCCGCCGTAGAAGCCGCCGGAACACCGGCACCAGCGGCCGGTGCCACCACCGCAAACGCTACCGGTAAGACAATCAGCTTACGAAATTCATCGTAAGGATAAATTCACCGCATATAATTTTTCAGTTTTCTTTAAAAAAAATTTTCCACCGCATTAAAATTTCCGAGTTGTTGAGGTCTTTAGGATAATTTACATATGCAGATTGAGAGTACCGTGTATAATATGTTACTTATGGTTAGGTTTCTAAGTTTTAGACCAGTTCTTTATTTACACGAATATTTTTAGAATCCATGATTAATCAGATCTGATTAAAATAAAATTTTCGACAAATATAAAATTTATTTCAATTAGATGGTTCGTTCTACACGAATTGTTTTATTTTTTATAGAGCGTTCAAACTAGCGCAAGAGTAAGAATAGATAACTGAATAAAAAATTCTTTTAATTTAATTTTTTGATCGGAATTATCGTGCGTCTTAAAGATGTTTTTTCGTGGGTAAATGTTTTTCAAATTTGGTGCTAAATTTCTACATTAAATGCGCTGGAAGTCTGTATTTCCTTAGCAACTTTGATGGATTTACTGGAATTCTCAACTACTTTTAATAAAGGTCACGACGCAGCCATATAAGCAACTCAAAGCAGAACTTAGAATAATAATATTATTAATAATAATAACATGTGAAATACAGCGAGATAATTCTGTAGTAATTTTTCGTGGGTAAGCAGTTACGTGTTTGAAAAAAATGTGTTTTTACAGCGAGCGGCGCGGAACAGTGTGTATCGTCCGCGGGATTGCTGGCCACCACAGCCTTTCTACTGAAGCAGACCATCGCACTCTGAGGAACAAGGCGGATATGTATAATATAATTCCTTTAGAAAGTGCCTCTCAAAAGAATGCTCGAAGAAATGATGATGTATTCCAGAGTATCTCTGCGCTATTTAAAAAAACGTGAATTTCCGATGTTTGAAAAAAAATGAATCCGTTTCCTCGTGCAGAAGTAAAGAAACATGATTTCGTTTGGTTCACTATATAATATACAATTTACGGCAATCTGTTGTGGAATAAATGCCAGCCAATTTTAAAATACGCCAAAAATATCAGTAAAATACTAGTACATATCCGGAAATCTTTCATTCCATGATTCGTCACCTCTCTATTGTCGTTTAGGCATTATTTAATTACGAAAACTAAGAATTGATCTATATAGAACAAAAACTAAGAATTGATCTATAAAATGGTACCAGTTTGTCATTGTGCAATTAAATACAGCATGACAATCATAATGAATCATT
Organism: Paramacrobiotus metropolitanus; assembly: GCF_019649055.1. Classification (NCBI taxonomy): domain Eukaryota; kingdom Metazoa; phylum Tardigrada; class Eutardigrada; order Parachela; family Macrobiotidae; genus Paramacrobiotus; species Paramacrobiotus metropolitanus. The sequence continues at coordinate 1,511 of NW_026570369.1, read as the reverse complement.
CGTATTTTTCCAATCCAATATTTCCATAAACAATGCATTAAAAGAAACAGAAGATGACAAGACTCACACATTTGAACGACAACACTCATAATTAATGGAATAATTATTGAATATATGTGGCATTATGTACCATATTCCATTAAGAAGGGATATACGTGTAATGATGTAAACAAAATAAAAAGTAACATACTGTAGATGAAACCTAATTTTTTTACATTTAGTCCTTAATACAGATTACGTGTCTTTGACTCTGCTGGTGACTTTGATCTCTTCGGCGGTAATGAAGTTCCATTTGGGCCGCGGCCGATGAATGACGCGTACTTCGCTGTGCACGGCATCGTCCGCCGGCTGCTCTAGTCGTCCTTTCAACCTTTTTTTACAGCACCAGTGCGCTAAAGCGATCATGGCGACCAGGAACAGCTGAAACATGTATGACACAAAATCCCTGGCATTAATTTTACCTTATAGAGATTCCTTGTTTAACTCTTACCGTAGCACCGGCTGACATTCCGCTTAACACCATCGGGGTCATGTATACTATTCATAACAACCAAAAACACTGTAATCACGCATTCAAGATGTGATGTGTACCGCAACGAAAGTTGCAGCAGTATGTCAGAAACAATGGTTCATCCGTAATCATTACTGCCCATCTGCTGATCATCCGTAATCATTACCGAAAATCGGAACGCAGGTGGACGTTGGCGTTTATACTAAAGCGTATGAAAATACTGTACAGTTGCAGGCTTGCAGCTAACCTTAAAATCTGTTTGATTTTTTTTTCCTGAGTCATAGTTTTTAACTTACATTTTTTACATTCTAATATACTCCACTTTATTTTATTAATACTAGAATTTTTTATTGTGATAAAAGTCGGAAATCAACCAGTCGGTCCGTTTTGGCAAAACTTAATAAAAATCAGCAAACGGTGTGTATCAGGAAGATAACAATGCGCTGTTGCGCATGAATGGCTAGCAGTGAACTGAGAGAAGTGCTCGTTTATGTAAATAGGTGGCAGAACGAAATAATATTCTGATACTGTTTTTAGTCTTACACTGTACCTGGTACTTTGGTGGTCCCTTTAGTGCGCCGACTGTATCGCACTGCAAAACCAAAGTATATTACATTCGTTAAATTTTCAGCCCGCACAGGGAATCGTTGTTGTGCTATTATACAGTCATCGTACCGTATGTGGTTGTCGTGACCGAATCATGGCCTCGGAGCTGATAATCAGGTTCTTCTGCAAAGATAACAAGATCGTCATAGTACAGAGCGTTGCTGAGAAGGAATATCTCACCGGGCGTTGTTTCAGTGTCTCTGAAAAGAAAGTGGAACACAGTAAAAATAATTTCTCATAGTTTAGGTTGCGCTAATGCCTTGTTGTACGGCTGGCTTAAGATCTATGGATATCAGTCCTGAAAGTTTTTTTATCTGCGTACGTAAAATAAACGCACCAAGATGGTAATTAGCAAAACTTTGCCTTTACTCAGGCTTTGAGGTCGTTGTGGATG